>NC_135507.1:11529598-11802567 GCF_052857255.1 Amblyomma americanum | reverse complement strand
TCAGCTGAAATGTCACTCTTAAAATTGACGCACGCGTTTTGTGCGCAGTAACGCGCTCGAAGAGTTCTGGTGAACTGCTGGTTCTTCATAATGAAACAAATCTCATAACCGGAGCAGTTCGCTCCAGTTTCACCAAGTTCTCAGTTCTGTCGTTGGGCGGCATCTCGATCGCCACTTTCTGCGCACACAAACGCCGTACTCCGGGTTCTTCGGGAGCAGCCCATTAAAGTGCGTCGGCCGCGCCTCTTGCCTCACTTCCCTCGCCTTTGTCGAAGCCCTCAGCGCCCGCTTTGGAGCTGACTACCGAAAGGAAACGTAGAAATAAATAAAAAAGAACACATAAACGCCGCCTCCTAACCCATTCGTGGTTCACGTGCCCAAGAGAAAGTGAAAGCTAGCCCGTTCTTTTTATATCGACATTAAGTCACTTTGGCTCGAACGATAGCCAATCGTAACGGCCTCTTCGGCGGCCCACTCCTTTCTCTCTCTCTCTCTCTGTCTCCTCCTCCTCTCCTTCCCAAGCTTCCTCGTCTCTCTCTTTCCTGCTGCCAGTTCTCCGCTCGGTAGTTTATCTGCTAACGTCTCTTAGCTGTGTTTGGTTTTGTAAACTCGTTGCTATAGAGCTTCCCTGAGGCGTGTTCTCTTTCCTTCGGGCTTCTATTTTTTGTTGTTGTTTTTCAACTTTTTTCTATGCTCCTGGCTGTTGTTTACTCCAAGTGGGCCGTTATCTTGAGCTGTTGCCCAACCCTACTTTCCCTTTATATCCTTTGTCGCTCTAAAAGATAAAGGCAGCGCGGCCTCGGCCGGTTTTCTCCCTTTCAACCTTAAGCGAGGGCTTTCGCGTTTATATATATTTTGTCAGTGGCATTATTCTCGCGCTTGTCCGGTTTCCGCTCTCTCTTGCACTTTCTGCGGCACTCTTTCGCTGTACTCAAAATAAACTCCTCACTTTTATGTTCTGTTTCGGCCGCATTGTGTTATACGTTGCGTCTCGCAGAGTGACTATCTTCTGGACCGCTATCCTAGTGCTTGCTCCAGTAAAAATACGACTCAGACATCCGGTGACGGAGGAGTGTTCATCCAATTCTTGAAAAAAAAAAATCTCCTAAGAGATACTTTTTTACTCATATACACCCATAGTTGTAAACTCTCTGCGTTGGTTCCAGTCTCACGCTAGCGCTTCTGTGATCATCCTAAAGGATAACGTGTAGTGATTTTGGTTTACACTCAGTTGTTTACTCGCATTGCGTGGATACTAACGTCTGTAGTATTCTTAGTAGCCTTCTTTGTTAACTCAGCGGTGTGAATTCTAGCAGATGCGCTCTTTGTCCTAAATTTGTTTTAGTCAGATATTTAAATTTTTTAAAGCACTCAGCTTCGCACATAAATCTAACTGTTCATTTGGACTTTATATATAACTGACTGCAGCAGTAAAATTTTTCAACTAAACTATGTTTTATTCGATTATACTGTGGTGTTTTCGTTCACATTATTGACTTTGTAATCGCTAAAGAGTTATTTTTATAAAAACTGCTCTCTCCATTTCTGCTTCACTCTAACTCTTTTAAACAGGAAAAAACTTTGGACTTATGTTGATTTAATTATGTTATAATCAGTGTCCCTGCTCACTTTATTGACCTTATAATCGCTATAAACTTCTCCTTCATTGCAAATCCCGTTCTCTTACTCTCTCTCCCATCCTAACCCTTCTTCCCGATTGCCACGTGGCTCGTCCTTCCAGTGTTCTGCTTTGTTCGAGGCTCTAACTCTTAAACCCCGCTCCCCTTCTCCCCATTCCTCTTCCCGCTTTTCCCCAGTCACCCTCGGCCGCCTCTCCATTCGGGAGACAGGCGCGCTTCAAGTGAACGGGCCGTTCCTTTTCCTTTAAGGCGTCGTTTCTCCGCTTAAGTGGGCCGTATAATGGCTGCCCGCTCCTCCTACAGCGGCCGTTGAATTCGGTTTAGTACGCGACGTGAGGGCTGGCGCGCGCGCCCACGCCGCTTTTTTCCTTTTCCTTCCTCCCGCGGCGTGCGTGCGCGGGTCGTTCGCGAAGCTCGTTTGCTGTCGCTTACTTCCCTTCTTCCCTACGGCTTCCCCATGTTGCCTCGCTCTTTCCCCTTTATCTCCGCCCCCTCCCCCCTGTTTTCTCTGTCTGGCCCCATCGTCTTGAGTCTTGTGCAGCAGTGGCCAGAGACAACGCAACACGCGTTTGCATTATTTCAACAACTTCCCCCACTTTAACCGTCCCTTTTTTCCCCCTAGAAAAGTCGGATCTTCCTTGATTCCCCTTTTTACCGGCGCTGAGCTCTGCCAGTGGGAATGCTGGCAGCAACCCAGGGAGATTTGAAAGCATCAGTTGATGACTATTGAGAGGGAGGCTGTATGCATGGAGGCGTTGATCTGCCATGTCGCAGATCTCTGCCTCAAATCCCCGATCTTAACCGTACCCGGAAATTCTGCACAAGCGGATATTTCTACGGGAAATTGTTTATTAACGCATTTTTTTCATGTATCGATTTCGCTTCAATAATCAATATATCCGCAGATTTCCGCTCGGCAGACTTGCATTTTTTTGCTATTAACGTTTTTTCTATTGTATAAAACGGTAGCCGTTTGTTTTCTATAGAAGTATTAACTACTCGATGCGAGGGAGGGAAAACTTTCAAAGTAAGATTTAGCTACGCATGGGAAGAGTGGGTCATTACTTTGGATATTTCTATAGCAGTGCCTTACGATATTCCACAGCTGCCTCACAACGGATGTCCAAGAACCCTAGACTTGTGACATCTGAGTGTCGCTGCGGTGGAGTAAGTTCCGGCACATTAATTGCAAGGCTAATCTCACTAGTAGGTTACAACAACCTCAACTCAAGCCTTGAAATAATGTTGCAGACTCGCCTTGAAAAAAAGCCACCACGTGAAAGCTAACAACTTTCAAGTAATTGCTGACTGTAGCGTCGTAAAGGAATTTGAAAGAAACCCCTTCTATAGTCATTTTTTTTTATTTAAACGTACTGAGTTAAAAGTGGAGAAGATCATACCGACATCAGAGACAGCGTTAGAAATTTGCCGGTTTCATTCGGCCGAAATTCAAACTTTGTGAAACATGGGCGCCTTGAAAAACATGAAGTGCTTCGCAGCCGAACAGGGTCGGAATAATTGCATTGGTTTGTCGCCTAATAAATAATTAAGGTATTACTGAGAAAAAGACTGGACTTCCCTTGGATAGAAAACAGAACAAATATGACGTACTGCCCCTCCACTAGGCATGAAACAAATTCCTGTTTGAACTCAAGCAAGCTAGAACCTTTTACTGACTAGTGGACCAAGGAATGCTGGTGAAAGTGTCTTGACGTTGACAATATCACTCTTAGCAGTCACTCTCTTCACTGTTGTCTCTTGATGCTCATCGCACAATCGGCGTTTCTGTGATAAACTGTAATAAATTTGTTCTCTCCGTCTATTTCTGTCGTTTGGCTCATCAGCATCATCATCAACATAGCACAGACTCCTGAGGGATGCTGGGTTCTCGGCTACAGCGAAAAACCATTACAATTATGGCACGTTTATTATGACGCATGAGCTTATGTCACTGCGAAGCCGTGCTACCTGCGACTGCATAACACTGGGCCCAGTTTCGTTAAGCTATATGCAACATGGTAGTCGCGTTTGATACCCCATACAAAGCTTTTCAATGCAGCCTTGAAACGCAAGAGCCCACAAAGCGGCGCGGAGAATGCAAGAACACTGCATATTTGTAAGGCACAGCTGGAGTTAACCTGAAAAGGGACACTCTATTAGCATGTGGTACACGATTAGAAAAGTTGCTCGGGGTTGACACAAGAGTGTACTCAATGCGGGCAGTGACACGATACGTGCACTTGGTCTTCCCGATGTCATTTACACACTTTAGGTTTCACTTACCATTTCCCGACTCTTACTGAGTTATTATGTCCTCAAACACGTGTCAACTCTTGCTGTCGTTTCTTTTTTTGTTTTTTCTCTATGCAAGACATCGTTTTTCTAGTTTGTTGTCAGTTATCTTATTAAATCTTTCGTGGGATCATTGAAGCGTGGTTTAATACCGCAAATGCAGATTATTTTTGAAGCTACGAAATTATCATTAGATATATTTGTTTTGAAATTGCGTTGTTATTCAGTCACAAAAAGGAAAAAAGGTTGAGAGAAATATTTTAGGCTGCCTGTTATTAAAAAAAAAAAAACTCGCAGTTTTGCTTCAACATTGTATGAAGTGGCGCTAGTTTTTATTCTTTTCCTTTTCTTATTACGCCTTCGAAAGGTACTGCGACCACTCGAGAAAAGCGTTAGAGCGTACTTTGATGAGCAAGACATTAAGACGCTGCCAATGGTTCAGACAAGGTTACTACTGCGCTTGTTCTTTTCTCTCTAAGGAGCTGGGTAACTTTCATCGGAACCGTTGCAAATCTTAAGCAAATAAAGACAACCGTAAACAAAATCATATCGTTCCAGAGCATCCAGAGTTCTGAGGCAGAAGCTGGAATTGAGATCGTTACCCAACGTGGCTATGGTAGGGGAAATTAAAAAAGTGCGGCGTGGGAGTAGTATGGGTTGCTGCAGCCCACTCTCAAGTCGTCCTGTTGCGAAGACAACGTCACAGGCAAGCTCGACCTTCTGGAACCTGAGTCATCGCACACGTTTCTCGCCTGAATCTCGCGACAGCGTACTCCTGGTATAGCGAAGTCCTCTGCCGCAACTCTGTGTCTCAAGGTCCGCGAGCATTTTACGGGCTTTTCTATGCGGCGGAAAACAACGCAGCTCCGGGATACGCCGCAGTTTGCCTATTCAATCCTGGCTCGGCCTCATTTTCATATCAAACCCCTTCCGTCTCTCTGGAAAGGCCACTTTCTGTGCTACACCCAAAGCCTGGCTTGTTGGGATTCAACAGAGAATAGAGAAGAAAAAAAGTCCTGCAAACGACCGGGATGAAAGGAACAACAAACCAGTGCTACGGCAAAATGAAACGAAGGAAAAAGAAAAAAATAAGTGCGAAAGAGAAGTGGGAAGCGAACGTTCGCGGCAATAAAACCAAAGAAAGCAGCGGCCGCGTGCGGTCGTCGGCTGAGACAGCGTCGAAGCGTTCCTCTGGATTGCCTTCTACGGGTCAGATAATGGAGTCGACCGAACGTGCTCCGAAGTTGCAATGGCTCGGCCGCCTCTCCCGGCGCGGGTTCTGACGCGCTCGGTATAAGCTGCTATGAGACTGCTCGTTATCCAGCCTACATCCTTCCTCTTTCTTCCCCTTACACTCCTCTTCGTCTTCCCTTTTATCCTTGAATGCATCGGCTGTGTTTTTGCGCGGCTTCTTACTCGTTCAGTATCGCCACGTGAACCGATAGTTCCCATCGCGTTGCGATTTATGCGTTCTGTAGGATTACGAGTCCCATAACGCACCAAGGTCGTCCGACGCTTTGTTTGTGGGTGGCGCCGTCCTTTGCATGGCCCTGAGTCGTGGTTTGCGCTGTTTCGCATATGCATACTGAGCCGGAGAGGAGTTCTTTGCTGCATTGAGCAGATCTTCGCTGATTGGTCCGCCCACTTCGGGAAACGAACTGCTTGGACGAGTCGGATGAATTTTGAGAAAGTGATTTAACCTCACCCCCCCCCCCCCCCCCCCAAAAAAAACGAGGCAATTACCTGGAAACAGAAGAAGTGTTTTAGTCTTAAAACGGTTCACGTCCGGGACACGTCCTGGTAGCACGGTTGGTGAGCGGTTCTTGCACTGTGATTGCATAGTATAAAGCTGAGGAATTTTGTAGAGTGGGCTGCTAACTGTGGCGTGTACTTGTACGCAGGTTCCAGGGTGGGCCACCGTCAGGCTCTATACTTCAAAAGCATCGGTATGACCCCAAGTGATGGCTGAACGCTGGTCGAACAGGTAGGGACAATGTTCTTGCAGCTAGAACGAGCGGCAGGCAAGCGCATGAAAAAGTGCAGCTGGATTGTTTTTTTTTATAGGTTGCTTGAAGTTAGCGTAAAACTAAGAAGCTTTATCTTCCAACTTTGCGAACGCAATTTACAGTTTTTACCATTTACAATTTTTTCTCCACAATCTTTGCATGCATCGTTCATTTTTGTTTTCTCTTTTGTGTAGGCTTTTGTATACGTGTTCTGACTTAGTCCACTCGTTTCTAATGGTTTAGAAAATAAGCCTGTCTCGCTAGCCTGGGCCAACACCGAAAAAGGGCTCCTTCGTTGCTTCATCAAATGGCGCACACTTGTAGATTCCCGGGTGGCGCTCAAGTTCCCTTAGACGGTGCGAGAAATGTGACGCGGTTTTGTGCTTGGCCATGTGGACTAAACTGTTTTACATTGTTTCTATACCAATGTTAACGTTTCCTGTAACTTAATGTTATTATTCTTCTCTTCTGGGGTAAAAGTTTCATTATTAAAAGCCCGGCTGACACATATGTTTTTGCAAATACTCACCAATTAAGGACTGAATTTTCTTGGAAATATAGCGCGAAAGAGATAAAGACGACACAACAGTCATGAGTGGCGGTTGTCCGCCAGTCCCGTCTGGTGTGTCGTTCTCGTCGTTTTTGCGCTATGTTTCCAAGAAGCCTAAACTAGTGGTCCCAAAGCAAGCTTTTGCTGAATTTTCTTGTATTTTGGTGCCAGACAGTATATACTAGCGACCTTAATTAAGGAGCAATGATAGCGCCAAGAAATTAGAATTCCCCGGTTGTCTTGTTTGTGGGCCTGAAAGGATTATAGCGAGCAATCCTGTATTTTCATTTTTCTTCTTGCCTGAGAAGGGAAATAATAGAGCCCCCCTTGCGCACGTGAAAACGTATCACGTGTACCTTCGATTGGGGCACGTGCAGGGTCATTCTGTACACTCCGTGAGATTGCGTTTATACGGCCTGCATATCTGTCGGCGGACGTTCTTGAAGAAGCAAGAAAGCGAGCAGTTCTTCCCACAGAGAGGGACGCCTGCCTGCTTCGACGCTGTCTCCTACTTTTCGGGAGGATTCTATGGCCGCTTTGAGTTATCGTTATACAGCCGTGGACCACCCTCAGCCACGCTGCTCCGTCCCCATCCGTTCTTGCCTTTGCCAGCTCGTTCGTTCTGAACACAGCGAGAACAAGAGGAAATGGAGGATGCGGAGTGCATTGCTGCGTGTTCGGCTGCCATCGTCGCGGCGAACGGCGCGCCGATTGTTCTCGGGTGCATCTTCTTTCGCTGGCACCCTTGGGTAAAATTTGCCCAGAAGCGCGCGAAGAGGGAGAGGGCGTGAGAGAGGAGGAGTTAGTGGATGCTCGGCTCCTGCTGAGATGCGTTTCTTCCCTTTTGTTATCGCTAGCGCTTGTTGAGCTTGTGTCTCGGCGAGACCGTACTGCGTATTCAGCGGGCCAGTTATAATTGCTCTCTCGCACTTCGGGGCCGCCAGAGTTGAATTCCCCAATCAGAGCCTCGTGTCTCTCTGCCCCTGCTTATGGCTTTTCTTTGCTCGGCTGGATGCCGGTATGCGCTTACGAGGTTAGGGTGAAAGAATGGGGGAGGGGGGGGGGGGGGTGTTGCGTATAGCTATGGATAGAGACTGAGAAAGTTGCCGAATTTATCTCATGATTCAGCCACCTGTTTTGTTTTTGAACTTTATTCTTGCGGTCGCTTAAGATACTGTAACTAATTAGTTATGAACTTAAGGTAGTTGGTTCTACTAATCTAGTTATGAAAGAAGGAATGAAAAGAAAAACAATGGGGGTGCTTAAATCACTTTAAGTCTGGAATGCGATAGCATTAGATTTCGTATTTGTCGCAGGCTCTGTTGAAACCTCTATGTGTGTTTGCATCAGCTTCTTTGAAATTATCGGTACATCAACCGCCATATTCAGACTGCTAGCTGCATTAGCTGATAACCGTTATGCTGTGATGATGCCGACATTAGTATAGATCACATTTTTTCCTATATTTGGTTTTCGATTCTCTATCTGGGTCGCTCTAGAAACTAGGTTGCTCAAAACTCGGTGGACAGGTTGTGATGGTGTCACAAGGTCACGTGAGTTCTCTCGGCCGATTGGGGTGGCCCAACAGGGGGCAGGTTGCGATGACGTGACCAGGCCACGTGACCTCTCTGGACTAGCCAGGTAATTTCGTGACACCGCACATCAGCGGGGTTTTAGCGCGACATCCCTAATGCTATCGCACTGTCAAGGACTAACAACGAGGCTGTTTGTCGGATATGTCGCGCCTTGGTTCTTGGCTTCCTTTTCGTTTGTTTTTTCACCAAATTAACTTCTCTGAGATTCGGCAAATTGTAGATAGTGAGGTTTAATGCCCCGAAGCGGCACGTGGTCTGACAAGGGACGCCGTATTAGAGAGCGCTAGATTAATTTAGAATACATGGGGCTCTTAAACTTACGCTGACATTGCGGTGAACACGGGAGTTTTCGCATTTCGCCTCCATCAGAATGCGGACGACACGGCCAGGATTCGAACACGTGACCTTGAGATCAGCAGCCGGCTGCCAAAGCCACGGAGCCACCGCGCCGAGTTTGGCGCACCCATAGTGTGGAGGCTGTGGTGCTCAGAAATAATAGCACTGCTTGAGCGACATGCATGGAATGGAATGCAACATGTGTGAAGGGAGGTACGCGTTTGAGCTGGCTCCGATAGTCGTGCTAGACAACTCTGCTGTTACTGGACCGCCCGTCATGCCACCATCTTTTCCCGCAACAATAGCGAAAGCTACACTTTATCTGTCCAAAGCTCATTTTACCATTTCGGCAGCAAAACTATGCACACAATGTGGATATCAATTTAATGCTGCCAGTTACTGAAGTTTAAAAGACGGAGGCGCCACCTATGAATTGTGATCTGAAGTCCCGCTCTTTCCTTCTCAATAAGCCGAACAGCCATTATAAGTACATTTTTAGTCAAAAGTCTTCGGTCCGGGAGGTTTCTTCTTCAGCCACGTGGTAAAGCACTTATGACACCCTTCAAGCTGTAGACTAATCTGAGGGCAAAAGTACCCTTGCCCTCACCTTTCAAGGTGCTTCAGTATTAAAGGCAGCCGTACGTGCTCCATTGTGCGGCTCGGAAACGAACCATGCGGCTTGAAGAGTTTTTATAGAGGCGCTTATATTAGTGCTACAGGTGGCGCTACAGTATGCCAGTTTCCAATTTTTGAAGCAATGAGTGTTTTGGGCGCTAAAGCCCGGATGACGCGCTGAGTTTCGCGACTGACGATGACCGCACTTAATGACAAAAACATCAATGTTTTACATATAAATCCACATACTATTACCATTAAGGAAGCTACACTTTGGATCATGCCGCACGAACACCAGCACGTGGCGACTATTAGGAAGGGAACCCACTCGCGGAAAAAGAAAAGTAGAAGCAAATGCCGATGACCCAGAACGTTCGTCACGCGATCTGGAAAGGTAATTAGTCGTCTTCTTGGCGAGTGCATCGACGTCAGGCTGGAGGTAGGGCCCGAAGAGTAGGAGGAGGAGGTGGGAAAAAGGAAAGGAGTTCCCAGATCGGACAGCCGGTGGTTTCGAGTGCTCCGGTGCATGATGACTCGCGGTGTGGATGACAAACGGCTCGCAGATCATTTTTCAGTTTGCAAGCTCCATGACAGCACGCAGTCCGGGGCGTCGCATTAACGGGTTCTCCGTGACTGCTCCTTACTACGCGAAGGGGCGCTGGTTGACAGCCGCCAGCCGCCTTCTTGCTTTCTGTCTTCGATTGGGGGGGGGGGGGGGGGGGGGGGGGACGACAAACAGACCGGAGAAACGACACCAACGAACAGGTGGTGGCAGGGGAAATGGTCTGATTAACTCTTTGTTTTGCTGCCTGTAGGGCATAGCTAGCGATCCGTTTATTTCTGCTTTTCTTCTTTTACAAGCAAGACGACGCTGGGCATAGTCGTAGCACCTCGCTGTGTGGCTCCAGTGCAGGTTATAATTCATCGTGATGAATTCCGCATAGCTGGATGAGCGCAGCTACGTTGTAGCTTCTCGTCTTGCCGGTCCAATGGAGCGAGGGTTATTGCTGTCGCTGTGACCGTGCGGCGAGGACATGAGCTAGCATTCTATTGTGATTACGTCACAGGGTGCGCGTAGAAACACAGGACTGATTATCGAGGGAACCAATAAATCGGCTGAAATGCGTACAGTGAATCCGTGTCACACCGCCTAGCTTGACCGTATCTCAAATCAACAAAAAACTTAGCACCCTTAGCAATGCTGGAGGAGGAGGAGGAGGAGGATTCTGGGTACAGCCATGGAACCTACGGCCATAGCCTAATGAGTCTTGACTGTACAATTCAATGCTAAAATTGGTCCAGTGTGTTTTAGGAAAACCTCCCAAGACTGAGTAGATTTGTGATAAGTTAGTAATTACTTATTATCATCCACACAACCATTGCTATAGGGGTACAAAGGACAGCTTTACAGATTTCACAGAAATTTTGCAGTTAAAAAAAAAAGTTCGACCCGGACCAGGGCAAATTTTACTTTAACTACGAGTTTCTTGTGAAGGTGTATAGCTTTCCTTTGTAGCCGTATGGCTGCGCTTGGGTGGACGCTGATGGGTAATTACTCTTTTATAAATCCCAAGTTCAGTCTGTCTACGGCTGCTTTACACACGCATTATCACCTTCGTGAACTTAGGAATATAAAGACCTGCCAACTCCTATTTTATATTGACATTTCATTGATGAGGGGCCTGGAATAAGCATTTTTGCCGGCCAAAAAACGAGCAGCGCGTCTTCTTAGAGTCAGTATTGGCAGATTAATAATTAAAACTGGATTAAAGGCTTCTGTCTAATCAGCATATAACTGGAGCGAAGAGAATAGATTTTCCTATAGGGCACTTACAGTATATTAGTACTTCAACCCGATTAGTACCATTAGCGATATTAGTACTGTGAGACAATATAAGTAAGTACTTTAACAAGACCCAGTCACGGCAGTAGTAGTAACCACCGTTCATTTTGCGTTTTCTGTCGGCGTCCGGTTTATTTGCGCAGTTAGAAATATTTGCAGTACGGGCGGTTTGGGCGTTCGAATGGCATAAAATAAAACTGCAACAAGCTCCTGAATCATCAGAATTGTGCATCGCAACGGAATTCTTCAGTCACTAAGAAATCTCTTGTCAGGGCCACGAATCGCTTAAAAGATGAATGTTTTCCGGTCGCTCCAGCCACTGTTCCAGTCTCACTTCACAAAGGGCGTGGCCTCTCTGCCTGCGTGTATTTGAAAGCGAATCTCCGCCCCTGTAAGGCAAAAAAGAACAAGTGGATGGAGACAATTCAAGCATTTTAAAAAAGGGCGGAGGTTTTGCCGACTGGCGGGCGCTTGCAGCCAATCGTAAAATGGCGGCCGCCCCCTAAAAATGGAAACCTTCCGGCCCCTTGTCGCTGCTTGGCGGGAGCGGAGCCCGGGGTCTCCGCCCCGGGCCCCAGCTCAGCGCAGCAGGGAAGAACCGCGCCAAGCGAGCTCTAAAACGCCTGCGCCGGCGCATCGCGCCGCCGTTCAACCGCCGGCTTCAAAACCTCCTCGCCACTTTTCCCGTAGCGTTCCTTTCCTTCTCCCTCCCGGTTTTATAACGCGCGTACACTCCCACGACGTCGCTTTGAGAGGACCTCTCCGCTTCCACCGAGCCCGGGCCTCCTCCTCGAACTCGATTAAACTTTTTGAAAAATCGATGTCTCGCGACGCCGCCTTCTCGGGAGTCGGGGGCGTGCGAACTGGCCTTCGCTCCTTGTCTTAACTTCGCGCTGGTCTTACGTCGACAGCTTTAGTCGCTTCCTGTCACATTAGCAGATTCGAGAAGCTTCCCACATGCGCATTAATCCTCATGGGCATTCTCATGTGTCTAGGTTTAGTTACGTTTTGCTTATCACGTAATAAACTAAACCAGCAGAGCCGCGATTCCGGAGTGAAACAAGAAGCTTATAGACGTTTTCGTTTTCCTTCTTGCCTTTTTGTTTGTTTTTATAATTCGTTTAGACTTGTTTCTGTAAAGTTCATTGGAGACATTTGAGCTTAGATTTCACTTTGTTTTGCTTCTTTAGCGCCGCTATACCCGCGGTCAAGTTTCTGTGGCACTGCAGCAGAGGTTAGGGAGGAAAAGGAAAGAGGCTGGCCTTTGTCCCCATTGCCGTTAGGAGTGGGCGGCCTCAGCCCTAGGTACCCTAGCCCATTCCTTCAACTCCTCTCCTTCACTCCTACGCACCCCAAGCCGGGACAACGAAAAACCCACTCCTCATATCACGGGGATAAAGACCCGGTCGCCTTCCTTTTTCCTACCTAGCCTCTGCTGCAGTACCACAGAAAGCTGTCCGCGAGTGTGGTTTCAGTCTGAGAGATAAAAATCCACCGGAGGGAGGGAGGGAGGCTGACTGAAAGTGTTTCGCATGTAATCCCATTCAGTCTTTTTGACCAGTTGGAAAAAAATTATCGAATTTTCCGATGCCAGTTAGCAGCATGCCGTCATTGCACCGAAAAACTCCCATGCACCCACATGGTTAGCTATGTAACTATGTCGGGTCCTGATGTCTCCACATTGGGACTCTATTGTACTTTAAATGAGTCAATTACACTTTCTTATGGCTCATAGAAGCGCATAATAGCCTATATGTAAACAAGTTACCACATTTTAGGCCTTTTACAGACCTCAAATGTCCAAGATTCTTGGACAAAATTTTGAATATCGGTAAACTGTGAAGAACTTGTATAAAAAATGTTAAAGGTAATGGTCAGTTGTTGCGATATGTGGCAAAACCTTTCTTTTATGGTGTTTTCATCGCTCGCATGAAGCAGTTAAGACTGCCATAAAAAAACCAATGGGGAAAGTTTTTGAGGAAACCAAAAACGTCCATAACAAAACAATGAAAGCCTGCCGACGGGAGATCTGCGGATATACTGATTGCTATAGTGAAATCTTGCAATATATGAAAACATTGCGCTCATAAACTCTGTCCCATTAAAGGATGCTTTCATACAAATTATTGGGTATGACACTTTCAAAAGAAGCTAATGAATACACACAAGCGCCGCAGGCCCCTATCTGAGCTGTTCAACAAATTGATGTGGATTAGCTCAGCTAATCCAGGATATACAAAGCGAAAGATGTCGGCGTTCACTGTGTTCATTGGCGTTGGCGTTGACGATGTTCTAGATGGCGATGGCTTTGAGCAAAGGTAGGGCGCATAACTGGCTCCCTGGTCATGCGGACGCCTCATTCGTACTTTATGCATGTGGCCGTGGTGAGAGAGAGATGCGCCCCTGAACACATTAGCGCTGACAGCGTTGTGGCTGACATGCGGCACTGCAGCAATAGCTAGGCCGCAGCGTTCATTTGGTGATCAATCTCTCGCGATCACCAATTTACTGCATGCCACCTAACAAGGTGGCAGGGAGGGCGCGCTGCCTATTCCAGTGTGCTGAACACAATCAAAGCAGGCTTTTGCAGTTGGACACCAACGCTACGTACATGAAAGCGAGATTGAGGTCTCCACTGGCTCACGGAGCCGGTTGAGCGCCTTTATTTCGTGAAAATGAACGGCCTTTGCAAAGTTGTCAACGCCAATGAACTCAATGAACGCCGTCGGCTCACCCGTTTTCTTTGGTTTTTGAGGGAAGGAAATGGCACAGTAGCCACCCCAAACGCGGCAGCGGCGAAAGGTCAGGCGACGGAGTCGGCGGCGGCCACCTGCGCTGTGCGTGACGTCACTCGTGCTCCGACATACGCCGGCTCGCGCGAAGCGCGGTGTTGACTAGCGTAGTTAAGCTTTTCTCTTCAAAACGCGAAGTCCATCTTAGAAACAAAATTGTGCAGTCATTTTGCACGCTTTTCTTGAAATCGTCCTGCTCAAGATTTTGACACCTCAGCGGATATTTTGTCGCGTCCACATCTGTGGGGATTGCTCCTTGAATGTGATGATTTTGAAGGGCTTAGATCGCGTCAGCAAATGTGGACGCAGTGCCGAGAGGGCTTATGTTGATGAGGGCCCGACTTCTGGAGCCCGAAATGAGATTGGGTATAGCTGAAGTACACTTACACCGCGAGAGACAACCGTCGACTACCAGACGTGGGCTGAAAAAGTAAAAAATCGCAAATAAGTTCCTGAGGGGGATGAAGCAAAGCCCGGTAGATGTGAAGGTAAAAATGCAACTCGTCGCAGCCCATATAACTGTTTCGCGAGGGAACAAAGGCACTGCGCAGCTAAGCCCGATCAGTGACGAACACAATAAACTACGGCGCCTTCCTGCGCAGTCTCTTCTGTGGGGCCCAACGACGGCGCCGAAACGACGACAGGGAAAAATGAAATAAGAACCAAAGTGAGCGGCAAGCGTTGTTGTGCTGACTCGGCGTTTACGGCTCTGTTTTTGATCTATACAGGGAGGGAGGAAGGGGCAGATACAGGAGGCGAAGGTGAAAAGGGTCTATTCATCGGAGGAGTGGTCCGTGCGATTTTTCGTTTTGTATTTTACTGATAAATGTTTTTTCTGTTTCGCTATCTTCCGAAGAATCGAAGATGAAAGAAAAAAAAAAGACAATTCTTCATTCGAAGATGAGCGTACGCGGAAAATTAATGACTGAGTCTGGAGATTACTGCGATAGCAGGAGAAAAAAAGAATAGAAGTAGATTGAGAAAAGACGACGTGAGGGTAGAAAGAGAGAAGGATGTGGAAGGGGGCTGCCAGCATTAAAAACAAAAGACCAGTGTGGAGGATTCGATTGCGAGCGAGCGGTGGCTCCCTCTTGGATCCTGAAGGCGGGCTAGGGTTATTTGATTTCGGGGTTAAGCTCGCATTTAGTTCCTGCTTTCCAGACCCTCTCTTCTCAGTGGTTCTCCTTGTCTTTAGAGCCTTCGGAGTGCCCCTATTGTTCCGCCCAGAATGACTCTTCAGAGTCCTGCTGTTCTTTAGCCTCGTGCAAAATTTATTTTCGGTCCACCTTTCGCTGTTTCTTTTTCTTTTGCTGAATAGATTAATAGCTTCTTCTTTTTTTCTTTTTTGAAGGCCCTAGGACACGTTAGTTCTTGAAGCTATTCTAGTGGCACCATTGTCTCCTGATTCATTGTTCTCGTAGTCGTAGTTCTGGTTCATTCCAGGCCCTCAAAGAGAGGAGCCAATCGTCGGTTCCGTTTGGTGCGGAATGAAAAGTAACTCAATCAACTTCGACGGCTTGCAAGAGTGCACTGTGCAGTGGGCTATAGAATTTATCGCTCGATAGAGAGCTTCAGGCAGGGACCGGAAATGCGAGAGACAAAGGCACGTTCTCGCCTGCTTGCTGACTTTGGTTCCCATCTAGGCCATTGCAATCGATATTTGGTTGTCTCTTTACGACTGAAGTTAATGGAGACATACTGGTTGTTCGTAATTTGTCTTTCATGCTTTCTTCATTTTGCGAGACAAAGAACTGCGCCCAAGTGGAAGTCAGCTGCTCTCTCTCTCTTTCTCACTCATACACACACGCACGCACACAGAGAATGTAAAAGTGCAGAAAACGTTTTGTTTCATACGCTTACCTTCGTTTTCTTGACGACATGAATTATCGTCCTCTAATTTCGTGTCAAACAACACTACACAACACCTAACATAACACAACACAACACACAACCAAACAACACGACATAATCGAAGAGAGACGGTCGCGCTTATTGACGGAATGTGTAGGAGGAAAATTTTCGCTGCAGAGAGCTATTCTGTTAGGCCCTCCGTTTTGGTGTGTTCTAACACAACGAGCCTAAGCTACTCTTTAGTGCTGTTTTTAATAGTTATATGTATTAAAGATAACGAGGAAATATCAGCACCCCTTCGTTTTCAGTTTTCGTTTATTCATAAGATTTCACAACGTACTGTACATACGAGAGCAAGAGCAAGTATTGCTGGCTACACAAACACGCGCACAAAAAAAAGAAATTAATCATTGTTAAGCAAGCAAGGGACAAATTGCACAGACTGACTCTATGCCCATCGCGGTTCTTCGTGGTGAGGGGGTGGTAGGCATAGTGGTACAGCACCCCATGGGAGCTTCCACTCCAATAACGTCACGTGTTAGGTGATCTCATTTGCTGTGTTCCAAACAGCGCCTTGTATTCGTCCTCATGCCCGTTGTGGCCCAGGTGCATCTACCATGATCGTCACCCGAACTACGCCTACTACAGGACGAATACCTCTCCAGCGAATCTCTGATTAACCCTGCCCTGCTCCAGATGCGGGAACCTTACCCCAACAAACGTGCTGGTCTCATCTACCTCCCCGACTCTCTGCCACCTGGTTCTGCGCTTGCCTTCTCTTAGAATTCACTACCCTACCGCAAGGCACCACCGAGTATCTGTTCCCCGCGTTACGTGCCCTGCTCACGTTCATTTCCTCTTGCAAGCATGAGGGTTGAGGAAATCCAAACGAGGTTTCCTTAAAAGATGTGGTCAGTTTGTTCCATAAGGCAAAAAAGTTAGTATAATAAATTCTCCTTTCTTTACATTATTTTAATTCGCGCTCCTCCTGTAATTCTTTTTTTGTTTAGAAAGTACCAGCACGTTCATACTGCGACGACGTTTACACGAAATCGCTCTTCTCAGATGCGAAAAAGAACTGTGCGCAATTCTCGAACTTTCTCAGCCGAAAAGATTTGCTGGCGAATTAACGAACGCTACGCCGCCTTGCGACTTGGCACGCAACCATGGGCAACGGCTGTGCCCCTGTTACTGGAAGCTCACTGGCCCAAGTAGCAGCCCTGTTAAGTCCTCTTTTCATCGGCGACAGATCGCCGATCTCCTCGGCAAACGCGGATATCCCGGAGGATCTCTCGGTACCGATCTGCATGCGCCTTTCTCTTCCTGCACAAGTCTTCACTCTCCCCTGTCCTCTCCCCTCTCAATACTGGACATGGATACGACAACCGATTAGGCGGGCCTCTTCAAAGAAACATAGAGGACGAAAACCCGGAGAGCACATTTGGTGCGAGCGCGCGTCTGGCAACACTGTACTCGCGCTGGCAGAAGAGGAAAATAAGGAGACGGGAGAAACAGCACCCTATTTTTTTCCTCCTACGTCCCTCCATCGTTGACGCGTGTGTACACATGCGAGCGACGACATACAAGCGAGCTGCTCTAGCGGGCGTAGTGACGGCTATGGCTCTACATTCTTCCGAACGCGCACTCCGCGAGCGACAGCACAGGGCCTCTGGCTTCCTTTCCCTTAAGCCTCTGCTTGTACCTATTTCTTCCCTATTTTCGTCCACGTTTCTACGAAGCATCAGCGTCTTCGTCACCTTTCTTTTCCTTTATGCCCATGCTAGCTTCAGTTTCTCCTGCGCTTCCAATTTTCTTTTTTTTTCTCTTCGCCCATCTTCCTTGTTCTCCACGCATCCTCTCTGCGCTCCCACCTATGTCCTCCGTCGCACCCTTGGCTCCCTCTCCACATCCTTTTTTGCCCATTTCTCGTTTCGCTACTCCTTCGTCCCCCCGTTTTTCGGTTGCCGTGGCAACGGTGTACCGCCGGATATAAATCACCTTTACCGGGGATTCCTTCTTCTTAGCTGCTGCCGCGCGCGGCGCCCTCTTTTTTTGTCCTTATACACGCGGCGACGCACTCTCGCCCCCTGTTCTTCTCTCTTACGTCCCTTCCTCGCTTGTTCCTCTCTTTTTTTTCGTGGTCCCCACATTCCCCCTTTTCATCCTTTTTTTTCTGGTATTTCTCCTTTCTGGCGCCCGCCACGCTCCGTTTTGACTACTTTTCTGGTTTTGACGTGGCCGCCCCAGCAGCAGGACTAGTAGCAGCCGCGATGCCAGCGCCCGACCGAGTGAAAGGTTTCACTTTCCCGTATTCTTCTTGTATTTTCCCTATTTTTGCCCCATCCTTCTTGCGCGCACCCCCCTTCCTTTCGAGCTTTATTCCCGATTCTTCGTCTTCCCTACCTCCCTACTGCCACCCTTCCAACTTCCCCATCCGTTCACCCCTGGAAAGACAGAAATGAAGGGGAAAATAAAAATAGGGAGAAACAATAAACAGGCGCTGTAGTTCGACTCGAGAGGAAAGTCGAGGGAATGGGGGGGGGGGGGGGGGGATCTGGCAGGAAGGCTCGCAATAAATAAGGGCGAAACAAAAAGATGGCGCTAGGAGATGTGGGGCGAGGCGGCGAGCAACTTCAGACGCTCCGGCGCGGCGCAGCGCCGTTTGTTCAAGCGTTAGGTGCCGATGCTGTTCCGTCGATAAGTAATGGACGCCTGCAGGGCTCTTCTCCTTGGGCGCTTGGTGTACGTTGCCCGCGGGACTCTCTCTCTCTCTCTCCCCCTCTCTTGTTTTATTCTCTTTCCCTCGTCCAGTCTCGGTTCTTTTCTCTCGGCGTTGCTTTTGTGAACAAGCGGGCTCCCCTTTTGGCATTCAAGGAAGAAGCGTTCTTTTTGTTCCTCGTCGAGTATCGATGTCGGGTGCGCCGCAGCTAGAGCTAAAGCGAAATCGAGAGGAAAGCTTTCTCCAGCAGAGGCGACTTCTCTGGAGCCTCGACTTAAGTAAGCGCTTTCTTTAGAGCAGCGACTTTCGAGATGCTCAAGCCGAGACATGCATACAAGCACTATGTTTGATTCAGAAGAAAAAAAGAAAAAGGAAGATTGAATTCAGTTCCGGTTTTAGTGCATTTCGGTTTAGTTCCTTTCAGTGTCGGTCACTGCATGGTCGAAATTAATCTGCAGCCCTCGACGTTGGTGCTCCTCATAGATCGCAGTCCGACTTTGGGCGAGTAAAAAGCAATAAATCAATCTATTAATTACTGAATCAACCAACTAATGAATAAATCAAATAATCAATCGATCATGAATCAATCATTGAGTCAATTGATCAGTAAGTTTTACTTTTCTCAGACGGACATCTCACAGGGACATCTTTATGCCACAGCCTAGTTGAACTTTGTTGGCGGGAGCAGAATGATTGCAATTTCCACATACTGAATGGTAATAGCCAAAGTCAGAGTTTCTGGAAAAAAAAGTTTTTCTGGCATCGCATCATATCGTACTTAAGAGGGTGCAAACAGACTGATATCGGAAAAAATATATTCCAGCGTAAATTGTGATATCAGCTTCAGAATATACAGCGTAAACATGTTAGGCTGCCATTCTTCTTTTGGCGCTGTGAATCCGGCCAGCGTAGGAACCTGTTTATGACATCGTATAAGAAAAGTGCTCGAAAATTATAAGCACCTTGAAAGGAATTTTCTAAGAGGTGCTTCATTGATTTCTGCCATTATTTTGCTTAAAGTGCGCGTTCAAAATTTTTATGATTTTGATGAACCAGTGCAAACAACACAACGAACTAGACAGGAGAAGAGTGACACATACAGAAGCGCTGATTCTTTGTCTACCCTCTGTCTAGTCCGTTGCGTTCTTTGCACCGGTTCATCAGACTTATGCAAGACCAATTACCCCAACAGCAACTGTTGCTCGCTTTCGGAAGGACTTTCCAACCATACCTTTCAGAGCCCCGGGACACCTTAAGCCCTGTCTGAAACATAACTCAGTGGCAGCAGTTAAGTTAACCGCTTTCAGCTATGCGAGTTTCTCGCCTCACAAACCAGGCGTATGCATAAGTACTATCGCCCTAAAACTTCCAGAATTATCGGCGGCGGCGGCGGCTCGAAGGACCAGCGAAAGTTAATGACCTGTCGTCGTTTTCGCTGCATTTGCGGCTTCCTGCAGCCGCTCGCCTTCGTTTCGTCAAAGACAAAATCCGCGATCGGGGGAAGCAAGTGAGCGGAAACTCGGATGGTAACTCCGAGCTTTTGGAGGAACGGAGGAAAGGAAGGGATGCACGGGAGTGGGGGGACCTGTATACGAGTGAGTGCATGGAGGAGGTTTTGGCGCGCCGACCGTTGAGCGCATACAAGTTGCGGGGGCCCAAGGTGCAGCGGCAGCAGCTTCCTTCATTACTTCCACTCACGGTCGCCGACCAATTAGAGCTCCTTCCGGCTTCTCGCTCAGGGTTGCCAACTTTCGGCTGGAGCGGTGGTCGCGCGGGTCTCCTTTCTTGAAACGGTGGTGGACTGCGAGATCCTTTGAAATGGACGGGATGTTTCGACACTCGCACATTTCCTAGCATGGGTGTTGTGTAAATTTTGCCTTTTGCGCAGCTGCACTTGTGTGAAGTAATAAAACTGAAAGATGCTGCACCTGATTTTTGAAGCATCCCTTTCCGATAGGCATATTTCTTTTTGATATGGATTGCACAAATGACCGTGCATTCTTTGCATGCTGTACATCATTGGTGACCTCTACATCGGAAGTGAAACGCGTACGCTTCGGAGATTCTTTCATCTTAAGAAACATTATGGCTGTCGCTAAGCCTCACTTGAGGGAAAGTTAAAGCAGCAAATTTATTTTTTCCGTCTTTTTCCGTTTCTTGTAAAAACGAAAAGTACTTGCAGATAAACCTAAGATGATAGCCTGGGAGCAACTACGAAAAAAAAACGTACATACGGAATATATATACAGATTATATATGTAACATATACGTGCCCCTGTATGCAGACTAATTCTTAGCCTGCCAGTTCTTCCTCTTCTTCCGGGTTCCAAGCTTTCAAGCTTCCAAGTATCCTACCATGCTACTTTCGTTGGCGTATATACATCACTACGAGTACAGGGCACACTTTTCAAGCCCAGGAAATTTGGACAAACGTTTTTAGTTCTCGCGGCTGCCACTTCGTGCTGCATGGCGCTGAACATCAAATATTACTGCTGAATTTGGTATCTTTAGAGAGCCCCATTCATTTCCTATGGCCGTATGAACTAGTCCGCGCGAGCGCAGGAAGCATTTTATAGGTCAGATTCTACAGCATGTAGAATTTGCTCTTTAGTTTCATCTCAATTACAAATAAAAATATACCCGTTAAGTTACGCAGTGGTCGCCATTGGCGGCCCACAGATGGCGCAACTTGGTGGTAGTACGAGTGGCGACACCCATTGTTCAAACGCGAGCCGCCATATTGGATTACAAGGATTCCGTCTGTCCGTACGGTGAAGAGAAAGACCCAAAGTTTAATCTTAAATAAGACGTCGACATCTGGAAGCTATGAGGTATACCCTCATGTTTCAAAAGCGCAGGAGTGCTGATTTCTACTGAAATATCTTTATGGAGCTAAATAAGCCTGTGCTATAAAATGGCGGAGGTGGCGACACCCATTGGTCAATCGGGAGACGCCATTTCGGATCACAAGGATTGCGTTTGTCCGTACGATGGAGAAAAAGCTTCTAAATTTGAAATAAGATCCGAAATGGCACAGGAAGTAGTACACGGGATGCTCTCATATCTCGGAAACGCTAAAAAGCCAATTTCCGCTAAAACATTTTGATTTGGGTAAACGAGCATGTGCTCCAAAATGGAGGAGGTGTCACCATCTTAGCAAAGAGAAGCTGCATCGACGCATCGTAATGCCCAGTATAGCTGAGTAAAGCTGAAGTTTGGGCGAGTTGGTAAGCATTCATGGTGGGTGAACAGCGCAACAAAGGCGGGACAAAGGCAAGACAGCGCTTGTCTTGCCTTTGTCCCGCCTTTGTTGCGCTGTTCAGCCACCCAGTATAGCTGGTGATGTAAAAACATGTGTCCTCTTTATCTTTATCCAGGTGTGTTCTGCTGTTCGGATTGATAAATGGGTGAAAACGCTTAATGCGTGCGCCAGAACCCATTTTTGTGGTAAACTAGTTTTCCTTGCTCGCACTGCCAGCTTCTTTGACGCCTTTCGTGAAGCTAACTTCTCTCCGCAGCGACGGGTGCGAGCTCACATTATTCGCAGCACCCCAGCGCCGTTGAATCCCCTCGTATATAAGCACAGCGGAGGAGCTAAGGGACTCTGCTTCCTTGCAAGGCTCCTCAGCGCCGGCGGCGGCAGGGCCCGTCGAGCGGCAATATAATTAATAACGTGTGTATAGTTCTCTCTTTTCCTACCCGCTCAGTTTCATCGCGGCCGGATGGTTTCGTTGGCGCTCGCACTCAGTTGGGCCGGACTGGGAAGCCAGGCAAACTCGGCGCAGCTTCGTCGGAGGCTCGCGTGACCGGACGCCGCCTTACGGCGTTGTTACGCACTCGCGGGAACTCACGGAGACGGCTACGAACTTAGCGGTGTGTTTTGGCGGCTGCACTTTCTTACTGCCACGGGGAGAAGAAACGCGAGTTAGTGGTATTCGAGATGAAATCAAGGCGAGCAAAATGAACTTGAGCAGGGCATTAATGCGGATACATTTCTTGTTTTTGCGAAAATAGTACCGAAATGGTCATTTAGTATCCGTGCTGCGTTCTGTTGGAGAATCAAAAATCTGTTTTGAGCGGGCCCTATTCGTCTTGAACCGAACATAGAGTGCCAAGAAACACACGACAGGCTCGACTGTTTATCAGCTAGAAGCCGCCGCGGTGGCTGAGTGGTTATGGCGCTCGGCTGCCGGCCCGAAAGACGCCGGTTCGATCCCGGCCGCGGCGGTCGAATTTCGATGGAGGCGAAATTCTAGAGGCCCGTGTGCTGTGCGATGTCAGTGCACGTAAAAGAACTCCGGGTGGTCAAAATTTCCGGAGTCCTTCACTACGGCGTCCCTCATAGCCTGAGTCGCTTTGGGGCGTTAAACGCCTATAAACCAAACCATCTTTATCAGCCAGAAATGGCAGTCGTGTTATGACGAGCCTAGCTCGTCCCATGCCACTAGAGGGTTAAGAGAAGGTGGACAGCAGCGTATGAATAAGGGGGAAAATTCCTCATTGGCGTCCACCAAAGCGCAGCCATACGGCTACAAAGGAAAGCTATACTGCTTTCCCCTAAATATTTGGCCAATAGCAGCATAGGGTGACAGAGAGTAAGGTAAGTGGGTGAAAATAGGAATCTTGGCCGTAGCTGGCGCAGGAGAGGGTTAACTGAAAATCAGTGAGAAAGGCCTTTTTTCTATTGTGTTCAAATTTCTTACTATTGTGTTCAAAATTAAGTTTTTGTACTTTTTGAATTGTTTTTTGTGCCTGTAACGTTTTTGCGTCCCCAGCGTTTATAAATTTTTCTCCTGCTACTCTCCCTCAACCAATGGTATCGAAGTTATTTTACTTAAATGAATATTGGTAATTTATTCTTACCCCTTGCCATACATCATGCCATGTACCTTGTCAGGAATCGTAACTAGCTTTTTGTTCAGGCCACTCACCATATCATTATTGAAATAAGCAGGATATATATAGGAGCTTAATCTAGAAGCAGCCATGAATACCTGACTATGTCGTTTGCGGCGACCTTATACACAGCTTGAGATGTATTACGTCAATTGCTGGCATGCAATGTATAAGTTGTATTTGTTTCTATAAACTATCAACTATCACCAATGTCATTCAGAATTCGCGACGTTGTTAGGTATGCAACGTTAACTCTGCTTTTACTGCTTTTATTTTAGTCGGTGAGAAAATAGGGCAGCGACTTAAAACCTTCAAAATTTCATTTCTTTTTGTTCAAAGCATGCTCCTGGCTCGAAATTAACGGGCACTAAAAACCAGAGGAGCACCAAGGCATAATTCTTTAATATGCGTTCTTTTAGGATCTGTTTGGAATAGCTGTTGCTGTTAAAAGCGCTCTGGAAAGGCGGTGTTTCAATAACGCCGCAGTTGCTCTTGTCCATGTTTTGTCCGGACGTATGGTCGATACCAAACGGTGGTAATAAAAACGTAAGCCACATTTGTCATGAATACTATAAAGCTAAGCTTCTAAGAAAAACTAAGAGTAGATAAAAGGGTGCGCTCAAGTGAATTTATTTCAGTCATACTTCGGTAAGTGGGGAAAAAGAAATATGGATAAACTGAAAAGCGATAATGAACCTTTGCATATATAATCGAGCGCAGTTAACACTGGTGACATGTTCGTGCTTTAGCAAGTAATGTAATCAGTACCCTTGCTTGCCGTACCCAACGTTTGTGTAGTTGTCGAACCCTCGCGAAATTATGCGCCCCAATGCATTGCGAACGTGGGTGATGGCACGTGCGCCAACATTAGCAATCTGGTTCACGTAAGACCCGAGTTTTGAGTAGCTGGATGGAATCGCGTCGGCACAGCTACCCAAATTTTCTCTAAGCGTAGTTCTGAATGCCTCTTTCAAATTTCGAACATGCTCTGAGTCCACTGGTGACAGTGGGAAGTATAGCTTACGCTATGATTCTGGCAGGTTTACAACTACAGCTACTTTACGTCTTTATGGGCTAATTTACCTCTTTTCAGAATTAGTTTAGATGAAGACTAGATGCTGTCAGTTGTAGAGGTCTCTTTTGTATAACTCCAAATAAAAAAATGGAAAGTTCGTTTTGAGGAAAGTAAATGGCGCAGTATCAGTCTCACATATCTGCGGACACCTGAACCGCGCCGTAATGGAAGGGATAAAGGAGCGACTAAGAGAATAAAGGAAGATAGAGGTGCTGTAGTGGAGGGCTCCGGAATAATTTCGACCACCTGGGGATCTTTAATGTGCACTGACATCGCACAGCACACGGGCGCCTTAGCGATTCGCCTCCATCGAAACGCGGCCGCCGCGGACGGGTTCGAAACCGGGAACTCCGGATCAGTAGCCGAGCGCTCTAACCACTGAGCCAACGCGGTGGGCAAACAACTCGCAAGACCGACACCGCTTTCAGTGTTCATAAGTCGACATACCGGCAAACACATACATACATACATACATACATACATACATACATACATACATACATACATACATACATACATACATACATACATACATACATACATACATACATACATACATACATACATACATACATACATACATACATACATACATACATACATACATACATACATACATACATACATACATACATACATACATACATACATACATACATACACATACATACATACACATACATACATACATACACATACATACACACACATACACACACATACATACATACATACATACATACATACATACATACATACATACATACATACATACATACATACATACATACATACATACATACATACATACATACATACATACATACATACATACATACATACATACATACATACATACATACATACATACATACATACATACAGTGTATGTACATAAATAGGCATACCTTAGACAGTAGTTGTTTCGACGTGCCATTACAGAACAATGGCGCCTTATTTCTTCACCGAGGAGATACCATAGGTAGAAGTGAGTCCGTCTCACAGTCTGGTGAGTAGCAATGAGCACGGGCGCAATGCTCTTGCCAGAAGTTCGCAACACATGGGACTCTCTTTCTTCTTATCTTTTTATTTCTTTTTCTCTTACCTCCCATCTGCGGCCCGGTAGAAAACGCACGCGACGTCCACTTTAAACAGGAAGTCAACAACAATACCGCTCTCAGACTAAAGCATCCATTGCCTTTACCTCCTGTCCGCTGTATATTTCGAAGAGACACGGATTCAGCCATGCGCAGCTCAATGGGCACGCTGCCAGGCAGTTCGCAATAGCGAAGAAGTTCGTTGTAAGGGTCTCGCGAGGGGTGCTGCAGGCGCCCTTGATGCAGTTTTTGTTGTTGCCGCTGTTGTTATTGTTGCTGTTGTCGGCGCGCACGCGCCGTTCGCGAGCGAAGCTCGTGCCGCTTTTGTTAGAATGGAAGGTGAAAAAAGGGGGGAAGAAAGTTGAGAGTTTAGAGCGACGGAGTGTTTAGGTCCCTTCACGGGGTTTACGTGCCACGTCGGTGAGGTTGAGAGGGGATGAGAGCGGCCAGACAGGAAGTACAAGGTCGGGGTCGGCATAAATTTCCCCTTCCCGCGCGCGCAGCCACCGGTGCCTCTTCTTTTCCACTTTGAACGGAACGCGGCGGTGGCGGGCGACTCTTTGTTGTGCCTATGTAGTTTGCATTTCTCTGGACTCCCTTGTGACGTAGTAAACACGCGAAGGAAACAGCTGCGCCGGGTGACGCTGCTGCCGCCCACTGCTCTGAGCGACAAATGGCTCGCAATGGCCCACGTCGTGGCCCCGTCGAGGTAAAAGGGAACTAGAATACTTTTGTTCACTTCAGTCCAGGGAAAGTGACTCTCGGATTAAATATTCCCTCCCCCCGCCTTCTTCGCCTTTTCAAATGCACGTACCCACACACCCGCCTACACGGACCCACACATGAACACGGCTACGATGCGCAGTTCCCTGCTGTACAAAAAACGAAAGCTTCGCTGGTGTTAATGAAAGAAGGCAGCTTAACCCTTTCAGGAAAAGCGAGATTTGAGTTTCGTTTCGGTTTCAGATTATTACCAGGATTATTACCGGCGACTTTATCAGTGATTGCGCTCCCTGTGCGCTTTTAAAACATTCCATAAATAAAATGTCAGCTGCGTTAGTCCGGCGCACGTCGCATCTTCTTCTTGACCTGCACTTAATTGTGACTTTCCGCTTCGTTTCTGGGTGGACACATTGAAGGCTGCCAACTACGCTGACATCGCGAAAGCCAGCGTACAGTCTGACAGGATTCGAAGGACAGCACTTTAGGTCTAACCTGCTGGGATTAAAACAACCCACTATCCAGCCTATTTTTGCAAGAAGGCTGACGGAAATGCATCAGGCTTTGCAAGCTGCTTTATTAATATGTCGGTCATCTTAATTGGAGGGTAAGCGATCTCCACATCAGGTAAAACTTATTGGGGCCTATTCGGTGAAAGAACAGCGATAATGTGTATCATATCTCATTAGACTGTACAGTTGGAATCAATATGAAGTTGATCAGTTTAGGGCAAACCTACTCGGATAAACTGCTTTATCACAGTTTATATTAGCAATATGGCTGCTTCTCCGTTGTATCGTTCACCGCCATTTTTTTATTCGTAGAATAAGGGATCTTATTAGTACAAAAAAGAAATGCATACATTTGTTTTTGATACCTGGCACCGAAGCGATTTACAAAAGCAGGTTTACAGCCAATCAACGTCTTCTTTCGGTCTCGTTGTGTTCTTTTTTTTTTGCTGTTCCGTCCATCCAACAGAACGTGTAGAGCACGTAGCGTAAAATGCGAACCGGGCGTACAGGAACACAGTATAGTCAGCGTCACGTCACGGGTGGTTCACTCATGACCTTGTGGCAATCATGGTCCCCGGCTGTCCATGCAGTCTCTGTTGCTTCGCTCCTGTGGTCACCCTGCAGCTTGCGAGTGCTACAGAGGTAGCCAATAATAACAAAAAAGAGGGAAAAAAACGTGCAAGCAACACTTGCGAAAAATACTACCGGCCATCCCTCCGACCCTCGTGGCTTCTGTTTACGAATGCGGAACGCGTGCCGAGTCCTCGTTCTTTTTTTTTTTTGTACCCGTTAAATAGGGAACGGCTGCAGCATTGAGTCATCCCCGAGTCTTTTTACACGCTTCACTTTCTTTCTTCTTTCTATCCTGCTCTCTTCGTTCTGTTCAAGCTAGACTCCCC
The DNA here is from genome assembly GCF_052857255.1 of Amblyomma americanum. Classification (NCBI taxonomy): domain Eukaryota; kingdom Metazoa; phylum Arthropoda; class Arachnida; order Ixodida; family Ixodidae; genus Amblyomma; species Amblyomma americanum. The sequence goes on along the minus strand of NC_135507.1, from coordinate 11,775,129 downwards.
CGCCTTGTATAGTCTTTCCACGGAACGGTCAAGCTGCCGGTGATTGTACACAGAAGCTGGACACAGCCTGGAAAGAGAGAATACAAGTTCGAGATAGAAATACAATTCTCCCCATTTTTTCTTCTCAGGCGTCAATTATTCAACGGCACCACTGGTCAGCTGGTCAGCGGGCATTGCAGGCATTGTAGCACGCAAAATGAGGGGTGTGTGAAAAAAAATAACTCGGTCTAGCGCGAGGGTACCACCTATTCTTTCTTTCAGGATTGGTGGTGCGAGGCGCGCGAATTACATTTTGTCCACTGCATGTGTCCGGCAGGTTTTTTTTATTCCCCCTGAACCCCCCCCCCCCCTCTCCCCCAGCCCCCTCTTTCGCCCTCATTGAATTGAGGTCAGCCAATTCAGGTAGCAAGCTTGACCACCAATGGCATAACCTGCGCACCATTTTTTCCCCCTCCTTACCCGTCGCTCTGACTGTCCCCTCCTGCCCTTTCCTCTCTGTCTTCTTTCTGCCTCCCCCCGCTCCCCCCCATTCTTTGTCATGTTAAGACCACCAGAGCGTAACTTCGGACCATTTGTCGCAGGGGCTGTCAGCACCTTTCGATTCCCGTAATACCTTCCCTTTTTCTCTACTTTGTTCCCTCCCATTACATGCTGACCTTGCGCAACCGAAGGAGCGAGCGCATTTGGGGAGTCCCATGCTACTGTCACGCGAATCACGACAGTGAACAACAACTATAAACTGAAGAAAGTTATTGAGAGCGGTTCGGTTGTTCTAAGTTGAAACAGAGCAGACAGAGGAGCATCTTAATCTTGTTTAGCCTTGTTCCCAGGTTGTTGTGACGTCAGCCCGACTAGCTGTTTCATTTCTAGTCCAACCTTGCAGGAATAAAATGGCACACCATGTAGGAACACAACACAATGTTTCGTCTCTCTACGTTCAGCTGTTGAAAGGGAATATCAGGGAACACTTAAATGATCAGTGCGACTCAACCGAGCTTACGCTTTTTGCGAAATAGGATTGCTGTGCTCAGAAAACGGCAGTTGGCGTTTGTTCGGGAGCAGGACACATATTTATTGTTGGAAAGTTTGGAGTTTGTATTTAAAAACTCTTCTGTGCTGCTTTGATTCGAACTTGTGACATTAGTGGTGACGTCGTGTGCATTACAGACTCCATGAACATGGTGGGAAATAAGTGAGAGGCGTGGTGTAGACTCAGAGATGCGGGAAAAACTCACGCCAGCAAATTAAAGAAGATAAATTTAATTTCGCATGCATATCTGGTCATAGAAGCTGGCTATTTCCGCCTGAAATGAACGAACGTGAACAAAGCAAAAGTATATATCAAAGCCAAATAATTGAATTTTCTCAGGAACAAAAACTGCGCACAGCTGTCCTCAGCGTCTTTGCAGGAAATTTGCAGGCAGATGGAAGTTTATTTATCCCTTCAATAGAGAAGAAAAGATAAAAATTCAGGGAGGCATTTAGTTCACCTAGAGTGTGGTGTTGATGCTTGTGTCACCGATGTGTGGTTAAAATTTAATGAACTCCACAATTGTTTGTGAATCTTGAATGCTGGAAACACTGTAGGGCGCCATGGGAAGGCATCCGTCTGGTTCGACGCCTTTCCGCAAACACTCTCCAGCGTCCTAGGCGAGGAGAACTACATATGCGTTGGCAGGAAGTAGCGTAATCGTTAGCACACTGGGCTGAGGAATGGAAGGATGGTGGATCGAATCCCACCGTGCACAAGGATTCTTTTCTTATCGAGTTGCTGGATGTAACGCCGGACGGACGGACAGGCTGACAGACGGGAGAATAAGCCATTAAAGGGTTTCGCCTTATTAAAGCAAGAGCTAAAAGCACAGTCTGACAAGGTCTCATGGTTCATCCAGGAGCCAGAGAACAGGATTCATATGCACACAAAGGTTACAGTAACAAAGCGCGCATGTAATAAACAGATCCTTATACATACATCTTGCATAAAAGCCACGTCATAGAAAACCAAATACAACTATAGAAACGAAATTTCAGAATTATGAAAATACAAAAACAACAGATAAATGTCGATACAGTCAGAGATTTCAACTTTCGCAGAGAACTGTTAAGCATATGCTAGCTGAAATCAGTGCCACTTTCTAATTTGTTCGACCGAACAGGGACTGGTAATTTACGTGTTGCATGCCATAATCACGCGGATACTTCGTGTTTTTAAAGTATACTTGCGCTGGCTGTACCGACTGGTTCACTTCAACATCGTGTTCTCCTATAGCTTGTTGTATTGTACGTATTTTGCTGGTTTCAAATAGTATATTTGATTAGCTTTAAGGATTTCATATGTGAGGAACAGGAGGTGCGTTCGTAAATCACCTGTCTTTATCCGGTAAACTCCCTGCGGAAAGCTGGTAGGCGGTTAGGACAGCCTTCAGGTTTCACCTCTTCATATAGTACCGTTCATCGACGTACCACGGTACTTGCCTACGCCATCCGGTGAACTTGGGGAGAGTCAACAACGTACTACGCAAACAAGCAGTGTATTGCGGTGATACGCAGGGGCGTGACATGTGACAAAGGAATCGACTGGCAGGACTTACGTCCGAACACGATCTCGGGTTGTGGTTGTTCTCGGAGAAAGGCCGGGAAAAAGAAAGAGAAAGGCGCAATCACTTCCACGCTCACAAGCGACCCCGTTTCCTCATCAAGCAGGCTTCCTATTCATCCGCCTTTCCGTCCAAGGTGGTCGCTCAGTGCGCAACTGGCAAGCGCATTTCGACTGTTTCGCGGAAATCACCGGGGCGTTTTTCCGCCGTCACGTTTCAGGAATCACTACACAATATTAGGCTAAATGGACTGCTTGCTTTTTGTTTCTCGGTAACAGAATTCTTAGTGTGTGTGATGAGGAGTAGATACAAATAAACCGCTTCAATCTTGTGCTTTTTTTTGGCAGCTTGCGTTGGGCTACGAAGGTTGGAACGCCGATGGAATCAGGGGCCTTCGGTGATTTCAAGGTTTTATATCCTGTTTACAGCTGACTGCACTTAATCGGGGCACCTCATTCAACAAGGAAAAACAAGACAAAACAAATTTTTAGCATCTTTACTTTTTTTTGATGGAGGAGGATGATGGAAAGAATGGCAGGCAGTGAGTGATGAAGTGAATGAGAGAGTCATTGAGTGAGTGAGTGAGTGAGTGAGTGAGTGAGTGAGTGAGTGAGTGAGTGAGTGAGTGAGTGAGTGAGTGAGTGAGTGAGTGAGTGAGTGAGTGAGTGAGTGAGTGAGTGAGTGAGTGAGTGAGCGAGTGAGTAAGTGAGTGAGTGAGTGAGTGAGTTTTTGATGGAGGCGAAATGTAAATATACGGGCGTTTTGTGCGGTAGTAGTGCACGATAAGGAACCTCACGTGGTCCAACCGGATCATGGAGCCTTCCTCTACGGCGACCCTCATAGCCCATGTGATACTTAGCAGCGTTAAAAATCTTTCATTCGAATAACCAGTATTGGAGCCATGCTAAATGGCTGCGTGCCGACATGCGTTGCAAGCGTAACACGAAGCACACATGAGCCAACCCTTGATGAGAGCGCTCGAGCAGTTTTAAGCACAAACTTTAAGAATGCCTTTATTCTAAGCGGAGCACGGGGCTCCAAGTATGAGAAGCTAACACTGAGGTGGTGTCTTCGCTTATGCCACTGCTTGGTCTCTCTACAATGTATTAATAACAATGCCAGACGGGCAGGAAGGGGACCCGGCTTCGAATTGGCTTCCTTGCCACGGGGTAAAGCGATATGAGGTAACACGACGAGGGCCAGGCTGGGAGCCGGCCGTCAGCGCCCTCCCGCGGCGGGCTGAGGTAATCGCAAGGTGCTCGAGACGCGCAAATTTGTCATCCGTCATCCAGCGACAGGCCATATCGAAGAGCCCGCGCTGATGCCATGGGGAACGGAAGGGAAACGAGTGTGGTTTAGGGAACGCTGGGGGAAAGCAACAGCGAAAAGCGGTTGCACAGAGGAGAGGCTGGCACGAGAAGTGCGGGGAGGGAAGAGGGGATAAAAGGCACAGGGGGGAAAAGGACATAGGGAAAAACAAAACGCTGCTCCAAGACGGTGTGCACTACTAGCATTTCTCTTTTTAGGTGGATCCCGGATAGGAAAAAGACGAAGGCGGTGCACAGAGCCCGCAGTTTAGGGAAGGTGGGAGGAGGACGAAAGGAGGGGGAAATCTGCTCGCAAGCCGACCTGTTTCCGGAGGCCTTCTTTGGATCCGCTGATCCATATTGGCGAGGGCGCGTAACCCAGGAAGTTGTCGGGTCTGAGAGGGCGCGCTGAGGAGTGGGGAAGAAAAAGGGCTCAAGCACGAAGCTTGAGGTCGTGCAGTGGGATGGTGGGGATGTCGCGTCGGGAAAAGAGGGAAAGCGTAGGGATATACGGGAACGTCTGCGTGTGATACACGTCCTGACCCGTCACACGGCTTTCCGATGGTGGTTGGTGGTGTTGCGGTCGTGATGCCTCGCGAAGGCTAGGAAAAGTAAACTGGCTCTCTCGCTAACTGAAATGGCACGAGGTCACCTGTAGCGTTCTAGCTTCCCACGCCCTTCTCTCACTGGCTTGTTTCATCTCTTCACTTTTTAGGTCTATGGGAAGAAAACCATAGAACCTTGGCTTAATCGGAACGACGTCAAACAGTTAGCAGTTCATGAGCGGTTGCAAACAATGAATAGAGCACTGTGTCCTCGCGTTCTGCGCTGTACTTGTATTGGACGCTAACAGCAAAGCGCATTAGCATGGCATTAAATTCTATCGCTGCTTCCAGCATCTAATGCGTTGTTGGCGGCTGGCGGCTATGGATACATAACGCTATCCTGAAGACCTCTCGTATGGAGTACCGGTGGGTGCTTTTTCACTTCTCCAGCCATTGCCAAGATGTGGTGTGAGCGCCATCGCGTTCGTCATGCATGCACAAGGTATCACCTGGTTTCGGGGTTGGTTCAGCGGCGTAACAACTCTGCAGGTGATCCTAAGACAGTAACTATTTACGTAGATCTAGGAAGTGGCGCTTGTGAAAGGAGTCTGCAAGTGGGAGATTGAGGGGATGCATTCACAATAGAACAGTCATATGCCGTGCCTCCTTTTAACCTCCTTTCGCCGCGTTTTGAAGGCTGCATGCACTGGCTCCGCGGCTTCGTGGGACTAGTTCTAGATTTCCCAGTTAACCGTTGATTAGGCCTGCCATTGCGAGGCTGGTCACAAAGTCACAAAACGCTGTTCTCGAGAACTTGGGACCAACGGCTATTCCAGCAGGTCACAATTAGCTACCGAACAGGCCTAAGAATACGAAATAAAGAGGTTCCAAGCCAGCTGCACAGAGTTCTCCTCTCTTTTTCCAACCTTCAAGGTGTCGTTTCATCGAGCAGCACACAATGACGGGAGTGAAAAACTGATGAGGAAGTTCCCGAAAGCATGGGGAACGCGAGCGTTTAGGGAAAGAAATGTCTGAGACAAGACAAGTGAAGAACATGTTTTCTCTTCTTTCTAGTATGCTTACCTCCTTCTTTCTTTCTTCTCGCTGTTCTTCTATAGCGTCAGTGAATGTACTGCTTCCCGTATTGCCTTTCTTTCCCGAAGCTAGCTTCAGGGCGGGCCGGCCTCGTGGCGGTAATCAGTCAACTGCGCTCCGGTACGAGCAAGAGGTCTGCTTTTCCTTTTTTTCCCCACGTTCTCTTCGCTTCCCTGCCGGAGCTGTAGAGGTGATGGAAGCTCGGAAGTGTGCTTGAGAGTGAGGGAGAGAGCGTATCGACGTTGTTCATTGCAGCGTGCGATCTTGCACGCAGAGAGTGAGAGAGTGTTGGAGCCTGTGTGTGAGGCAGAGGAGGAGGGAAGGGGGCTGTCCATCTGCCTCTCTGCAGAGCAAGGTGTCGCGTAATGGCGTACGAGATGTAATTGCCCTTCTAAGCCGCCAGGCGCGCGCGAGTGGCGAGGGAAAAAGAAAGAGCTCGAGGCCAGAGATGGGGAGATTTCCGCGCCTTGCGTTTGGTTCTATTCTTTGCTCTTTTTGAAAGTGCGTCTGCTCGAGCCACTTCTTTCTTCGGCTTCCTGCCTGTGTGGCATGAAAAACGAACGGGATTGGTCGTACGCATTTTGAATAAATTTTGCAGTTATCGGCACACGGTGAAAATAGATGGCGATGGAGCGAAATAGGAATGAATTATTTGCCGTTTATCACCGGCAAACGCGTTTAACTACGGCTGTTGTTAACGACAACCGCAGGTGGACATTTGGTGGTGAAATTCGCCAGAGAGAAAACCTTAAATTAATCTAAGAACAATGCTAGGATTAATGCACAGGGAAATATTAATTACATTATTAGGTGGCAAAACGATAGCTGTGCGAACTTGAAGGCGAGCTCTAGTGGTGGATATTTCAATTGAATGGCGCAGTATCAGTCTCACATATCTGCGGACACCTGAACCGTGCTGTAAGGGAAGGGATAAAGGAGCGACTAAGAGAAGAAAGGAAGATAGAAGAGCTTTAGAGGAGGGCTCCGGAATAATTTCGACCACCCTGGAATCATTAATGTGCACTGACATCGCACAGCACACGGGCGCCTTAGCGTTTCGCCTCCATCGAAACGCGGCCGACGGGGGCGGGTTCGAACCCGGGTACTCCGGGTCAGTAGCCGAGCGCTCTAACCACTGAGCCAACGCGGTGGGCAAACAACTCGCAAGACCGACACCGCTTTCAGTGTGCATAAGTCGACATACCGGCAAACACATACATACATACATACATACATACATACATACATACATACATACATACATACATACATACATACATACATACATACATACATACATACACACACATACATACATACATACATACATACATACATACATACATACATACATACATACATACATACATACATACATACATACATACATACATACATACATACATACATACATACATACATACATACATACATACATACATACATACATACATACATACATACATACATACATACATACATACATACATACATACATACATACATACATACACACACACACACATACATACATACATACATACATACATACATACATACATACATACATACATACATACATACATACATACATACATACATACATACATACATACATACATACATACATACATACATACATACATACATACATACATACATACATACATACATACATACATACATACATACATACACACACACATACATACATACATACATACATACATACATACATACATACATACATACATACATACATACATACATACATACATACATACATACATACATACATACATACACACACACACACACACATACATACATACATACATACATACATACATACATACATACATACATACATACATACATACATACATACATACATACATACATACATACATACACACATACATACATACATACATACATACATACATACATACATACATACATACATACATACATACATACATACATACATACATACATACATACATACATACATACATACATACATACATACATACATACATACATACATACATACATACATACATACATACATACATACATACATACATACATACATACATACATACATGCGCGCGCGTATGTGTGTGTATGTTGCCCACCGTGGCAGGTGGCAATTCAATTAATCTGTGGTCGCTAGAGGTTGCTCGGGAAATGCAACTAGGGTCTCAAAAGCCCCACCGATGGCAACACTTGCCATCGCAGGGCAGTGGCGCATCGATTAACCGCTGCACCGCTGCGCCAGAATGGAATTTAGACTCCCAATGATCTATGAATTTTAAGTAGAGAAGGACCGATTCCGCATATATAGACATTAAACCATTATCTCTATCCGAACAACTTCCATCCGTCACAAATGGATCCAAACACCGCAACCGAAGTGAAAACCGAACTGATACACACCTAATTCGCATTTGACCTAAATACGCAAATCGATCGTCAATTTTTTTTCCCACCACTTTGCAGTTTGAACTTTACCGGAAATATAAAAAAGGCCCGGGCTGAAATACGTGATTGTTTCACTGGTTGTGCTGCGTTATTTATGAAATTCCTTTGAAGCTGGGACGTGTACCCATCAGGCAATAATTAAGGTGCCTCAATGAAAGATTACTTAACAATGCCTACCAATGTTACATAAAAATTCTGAAGGCCATCTAGATGACCCAACGTTAGACGTGCAGTTGTATTAAAGAACGAAGTTTAAAACACGTGCTGGCACTAAAAATGAGAGGGTCGTCTTTGATGCACTGCTGATTCCAAAAGCTGGAGACCAGACTGCTATCATTCCTTTGGTTGTACTGCCTGCCAAGGAGTCTTTTTTTGTTTTTCTAGAATGTAATTAATTTAGCTCTGCTTTTGCTTCTATATAGTGACACTTCTGAGTAATTTGTGTTGTTGGTTTAAAACTGCCACGCGTTATTTGCTTCGGCGGCTGTTGTTTTGGCTCAGTTTGCACTTTGACCTATAACCTTGGCTGAAGACGTTTTTATTTTCTTGCCGTTCACATTGTAAACTTTTACTTTTGACTATTTTTTTGTTTTGACGTTTCTGACTTTGCTTTAGCTGCTGCTTTTATCGTTGCACATTCTTGGCTGCTTTCCTGTTTTCATCATTTTCGTCTAGTTTGTAAGAACAAACTAGGAGGTCCTAGTGCAGTCTTTGACTGCAGGACATCCTTCTGCATATTGCTGTTCACGGGGAGGGACACTTTATTTTTCGTTCATTTTATTGTCCCACAATATATGTTGTATATTACTGTTGATGTGATGTATATTGAATAACAGTAAGAACCTGATTCTGATGAGGATGATGACAACTCCACAAGGAGTGCGACTTCTTTGAGCTAATAGTTGAGTTCCCCAAACTGCTATACCGCGGCCTATCTTTCAGGTGTTAAGATATGAGAACGGGCTGTCCACAACCGTCCTTCGATAGTAACTTGAGCTAGATTGCTTCGTTCGACGGTGCGAGGAACTATGTAGTACATAGCTCTGGCCACATAAACCGATCGCACACTCCCCGGATTTAGGCTCCAAATATGGTATATATATACAGTGAGCCCCCATACATAGGTCGGGAGCTCTCGTAATCTCACCTGAACTCTCACACCATGCAAAACAGTTTCAATTTAGTTAGTGCCGCCCCCAAACTATGAAGTCGTCGCGTACTGCGGCGCGCCTTTCGTGCAAACACGGCCTCCGCTGAGTGGTTTTAATTAAGCCGCGGCAATTAGCCTCGACGATGTCTTTCGCGCACATTTTGCTCGCGCCTTATTCGCTTTAGATTCGTACAGGCGTTTCTCATCGAACAAATGCGGCGTCATTTGCACGTCGCTGGCGTCGATCGCAGGGTGGCGCAGGTGTTTGAGCATCCGGGATGTTTACCGATCTGCCCTTGCAAATCAAACTCGCGCGTCTATTACCACCGCGTCCGCATGTCCCTGTAGAGACTCCGTGGAATGATGAGCATGGAAGGAATAGATTTTCTCGCCCGACAATCGTAACGGCCCTGACGCTTTTCTGTGCGAGCCCATCACCTGCGAAGAAGTGTCTTATGTCAGGTAAATTGCCTGCGTCTACATATTGAACGTTAATGGTGCGACTCATCAAAGTGGCGACAATTGCACATTTCTGCAACATTGTTGCGAACATGCTACTACTCTGTACTCGCTAATTCGTGCAGCTGCATCAAAGGTATACGCGACTCTCGATGAACGTGTTTGCGATGATGTCCAGAAGCGAATGCTGATGTCCTGAATTATGCTCTTCAATTAGTCGCGGAAAATGGCATTGCGCACGCGCTACCCAGCTTCGCTGGATGTGCTAGAGGCGTCCAGTCAGTCACCTACGTGACATTGAGCTTTGAGCGCTGATTATAGGTGTGAGGCCTAAAGCCCTTCAACGCGATTTTCACTTCACTGTTGGAACGCTTCTGTATTCGGGATTTTGGTGGGTGCCATTTGTTCCTAGAGCTTTATTTTCTGCCATCGCTTCTCAGAAATAATAAACGATTACAAGGAATACTTTGCTCATATTTTTGCTCACGGATTTTCTGCAGCATACACAAAACCGATATTATGTAACGTGTTTTCTGTGCCTTAATAGCCTTATGTTTGCACTAATTCATGCATCCAAGGGCACAACTCCAAGAAAGGCTAAAAGACTATTGAGCTACATCCGTCGTTGTCGAATAATTTACTGCACCTGCCTGAAAAAGCCAGCTTTCAGTTCTGGGCAGAGCTTCAATTGTCGCTGTTATTCTGAGTTGTGTAAGACCCACTTTAGTCGTCATTCAGCGGCAAAGAATTCCGTCGTGAGCACTTTTGAAGCATTAGATTCGATGTAATGTGAAAACAGCTATGTTGGATTGGGGGTCATTACGGTTATGGTCATACTGAGAAGTTTAATGAGTCATAGAATACGTCGACAATTACGGGGTCGCATGAAAAATATGGATAGGCTTTGTGACCCACTTAAGTCGGTTAGGTAACCTGCTTGATTAAATGACTAGGCAATGTGACCTGGTTTCTTGATGATGTCATTTCAAGGACGTGTGCCATTTCCGCACAAGTCCTTAACACTGACACAGTCGAAAACCCCGCGTTTCTAATCTAATTGCCTATTCGCGCCTTCACTGCCGACTCGTCCCGCCACATGAGTTAGCAGCATTCTGCATTCCGCGCGCTTTCGGCGATTTGCGCGGGAAAATTTCTCGATGGAGGCGCACTTCCATGGCTGACGAAAATGATTGCGTTACCAACCAGAACAGCAGTAGGCAGGCACTAGCGGCGGCGAAAGGCACGCGGTAGTATACCTACACACCGCACCGAACGGGGGCCTGTCAGCCACCAAACTGTGGGACAGGAGAGAGTGTGCGGGAGGGTTGCGAGCAATTACCGTGTATACCTGGCGACGCCTCGACGATGTCGACGACGACACTGGTGGAGTAGAACGCGGCTACGCGGGGACGAAATTTTTAATTAAGTCGCTAATGAAGCCTCCCCCGGCGTTTCATTTAGCGACTGAACGTTCAGGTGCGTAGCCGCCGCGGTTCGGCCCCGTGTACGTGTGTGCGAGCAGCCACGTTTTTGGAAACGCGTCACACCAGCTTTGCGCGCGCGTGCGCGCGTTTTTCTCCCACCTCTCTCTTCCTTTCTCCCCATTCGGGAGACCGTATTGCTAATTGCTTCGCGCCGCCTCGCGGGAATCGGGAAAACTGCCCCGAAGTGCGCTTGCGTGGCCCGCAGCGGCACCGGGGCAGTATTAGTCGGCAAGGGAGCGCTTGGGTCGAGAGTGCATTTTGCAGGTTTCGAGCAGGCGTTGCAACTTTCGCGAAATGCGGACAAGCTTCAAAGGTGGTGCGGGCTCTGTTAAAGCCATTATGTATAAAGTTTGCGTTGTGCCCTGACCTCCATTGTTCGTAATTAAGAAGTGTGTGGGTTAAAAGTAGTCGCCGCATGAGGAGGTGTTTCCAAGTCCGCTATGCAATTGAAAACGTTTTAGAATTCGACCAGCTTAAAAGTGTGAGCTGTGTCAAAGCTGCACGTAAAGCTTGCGATGTCTTTTAGTGTGAAAGCACTGTTTAACGGGGTCAGACCCAAGCAAGAATCTTTGTGGGAAACATCGGAGTAACTCGGGTAAGCTCGGGTTAGTTCGGGAAGTGTCGCGCAAGGTGCAGCCAATGGAGGAGGGTACCTCGCCAGCTGCCGCTGAGTGGAGAGAGGGTGTGAAGATGAAGAGGGAGAAACGCAGTGGCCAGCACATGCAGATGCCAGAAAGAAGAGGTGAAGGATGAACGCATTCTTTCGCATATCTACTCGGTTTAGCTACATTAAAATCCTACCACTTTTTTGTGCTAGCGTGATGATGCAATCCCGGAATAAGACTGGATCGGCATTCAGGCTTATCCGCAGCGCACAGCGGTGGGTAGGAAGCCAGATGATGATGTCATGTACAGCTGCGGTGCATTTCCAACGCAGAAACGTTTGCCCAGAGGGATCAACGCTACGGAAGATGAAGGCTCGGAGCACGCAATATGGCGGCATCGGACAGCGCACGGAAGGGTGCGTCACAAACAATGACGTCATTGTCTATTTTTTTTTGGCACTGCTCCAATGCTGTGCGGATAAGCCTGAAGATTTTCGCCGCTTTAATCGGCGATTACGTGACCACTTATAATTAAATGCTAGCGCAAAACAACTAAGCTTCATACATTCGAATCCTTGAATGTCGCGGAATAGTACGCATCAGCACCAGAGGGGTTGTCTCAGCACCGTGTCGTGCGCCATCTGATGCGACCATAAACGAATGCAGCCAAGGCTGCTGTTTGTTCCTTTTAACTAAAGAGCGCAGTGTATGATTTGCGCACCAGATTTTTCGCCCGCTTGTGGCGTGTGCACTGCAGACCTCGACTGGATATCAATCCAGGTGCATATCTTATCTTGGTAACTATAGAAACCATTTTCGTTACAACCAAACGATTTGTAACGAAATATTGAATATAGCGAAGTAATGACAATTCCTTTTGGAAGCTCTGTCAGCACGGGCTATAACGAAGCTACGGCTATAACAAAGTAATCGCCGGGCCCCTTCAACTTCGTTATAACGATATTTGAGTGTCCATGGTCAAAGAGATAGAAGGGCAAGTTTTTCATGTTATCCAGGTGACCTTGGAAGCATAGGAAGATGTATACAGGAGAGGAAGGGGCAGACAAAGAAGCCGAATATAGCGTCAATTCGATGGAGGTGCTTGTGTGGGGAACTGGTGAGAATGCATTTTGTTAGCAGTTGCACTAAGCGCTTCACGATTGCAGGATTGGCCAATTTTATTGTAGAGGCTGGGTTTTATTTACGCAAAAATTCAACCAGAAGCGGTAAACATAATGTGCGACTCGACAGAAACTGCTACTGCTGATGTTTCTGATCGTCATTCCTGAACATTATAATACGCGCTGCCTGCTTTCTTATGTCCAAGAAATGCGGGTTTTATGTCGTTTGTGGAAGTTCATAGAAGGCGCAGTTGGAAGGCATCTGAGTAAAAAAAAATTGATGTCCAGGCGCAAACAAAATGCTCATACGGCTGCTGCTTGGAAGGAAATGTTTGTTTTTGTCATCATCTACACTTTAAACGCGAAAGGAGTAAAAAAGGAATAAGCTTTCCTCTAGCGCATTCCCTTTAAAGGGCAGCTTTGCTGCCAAAGTCCTAGTTAGGAAGATTTTAAGTAAGGTTTCAACCTCCTCTATTTGCTAACCTCAGGACCTTCAGTGCCGCGTTAAAAACCTCCTTCCATTGCTAACGGCATCAAGTTACTAAACTTCGCAGTAGGAATGCACCTCCACTTCGAAGTGTAAGCATTCCGTATTATTTATTGATCGAAATCTACTTCGGAACTTAGGTAGCACAACCTGCCCATAAAAGGTAGTGCGCTAGACGGCAGCTTACTCTCTTTTAGTCCCATATAGGTTTATTCGTGTTATGTAAGAAAGGGCAAAAAATAACTGAAGTGAGAATGCATTACGAGAAAAAAAAAAGGGGGGGGGGGGGGTCTTCTATTGCGTTCCGCTGTTGCCGACAGCTCCGAAATGGCAGAGTACCAATATCCCTCAAGAGAAAACTATGCAGCAGCTGTATCTTACCGGTATTCACCTATGGGGAAGACACGTGGAGGCTAACGAAAAGGGTTCAGATTAAGTTTGCGCGGATACGGTGGCCGCCGCTGGCAAATGACAGGGTTAATTGGAGAGACGTGGGAGAGGCCTTCGCCCTGGAGTGGGCGTAGTCGGGCTGATGATGATAATGACGATGAAAATGCGTTAAAAAGTATGTTCGTTTTGGATGCCACCAGCACTGCTGAGTCACTGATTTGCGAACGATCAATGTCACCTTTAAGCTCAGTTTGAATTCCGAATTCGCACTCACGAAAATTTACAAAGTGCTGTCGTACTCCTGGGAGGCCTGCGGGCTAAAAAGGAAACTGATCGAAGCGCTGCCTAGCGGACAACGCGGGCACTCGATAAAAGAAAAGAACGTGCAAACTTTCCGCATGGCGCGGTCCGGGGGTTTCGGCAACAATAAATACACTCAGCTTCTGCGAAGCGATGTAAACTTGGTTACAGAAAGGCGGGCTTCCCAAATTAAGTACGGCGTCCAAACAACGCGCTAGCGCTCCATCTCGCGGCAGGAAAATAAATAAAAAAGAGGAAAATTGGGACGAACTCCGGAAAACCGTAGGGAAAACGGGAAAGGCTGGCGCACAATTAAATTACCCCGCGCGGAGCGGACAATATTGTGGCTGCGTGAGAGCATAAAATAAAAGATGGAGACAGCCAGTGGGTGGCAGCTAGAAGGAGAGTGGGAGAGGCAGTTCACTGAGGGAGAGAGAGAGTGAAAAAGGGGAAGAGGAGAGCAGCATACGCATATCCAAAACGGACGGCACTCACTTGTTTATACCACTTGCTAGTGGCTGCGCAATGTTGCTGCTAGCCTTAACCCGCTGCTCTTCCCTACATCCCCACTATGCCTCCCTTCCTCCCCAAACGAGAAGGCGCTGTGCGTCATCCCTTTCGACCGCTCTCCTCCCCCTGCACTTTGAGCTGGTGGTTGATGCTGCTGCTGTTGTTTTCGTGCCGCGTTTTCACTTGTAGCGCCGGCGTAAACAAGTTGCTGCCTAGTGAACGGCTGGTTGTGCTTCTGCTTTTGAGGCTGCTTCTGTACACTGCCTGCCCTCTTGCTTTTAGCTGTTTCAATCTGCGTTCATTACGCGGGTTAACCGAGGGTGAAATTAAAATGTCTGGTTTCGAAGGAGAGTTCCCTTATTAAATGTATTTTCCTCCGCCCTCCTGGCCCCGACCGTCGCGTCAGCGCCGCCACTGCAAACATACCCTCTCTTCCCTTGTGTACGGTTCCAATTTTGCGTGCTATTTCTGAATTTTGCGTGCGTTCCGATGAACGCCGCGGCGGTGGCGGCGGCTCCGCAGCTTTGCGCATGCGCGAACTTTTGAAGCTGCTGGTTCGCGAGTGTTTAACAGCAAGATCGGGAAAAAAGCACACTGGCAGCGTTTCGAGAATTACTTTGGGCACCGACTCGTGAAGAGCAGAAATAGCAGAAACTCTTCTCCGGCAGCAATTTTTTCATGCGCTACATCCCAGCTCTTGCGACAGAGTTTTCAACTACATCCATAGTCTTGGTGGAATTCTGTGCACTGCACAGCGAGGCTTGCAGATACCGTTCCGAAATGATGATGTTTGTACCACTGAAATTTAACCAAGAGTCTCGGTATCAAACAAACAACGCGCAGCATGTCATACCGCATGGTTTACAACATAACGCCAGGGTAGTATAGACGGTGGCTTCGTGATGTAGTTTGCCGCGCCTCGAGGAATTTGCGTCAGAAAAAGCAAACAAGAACGAACTACTTATTTCACTGCCTGCCGGGCGATGCCGTGGTGGAGGGGATATCAACTATTAAACCTGGTGCGCAAAATTTTCCGCTGCTGCTGCACGCTCGCTCAGTTCTCTTCCTATAGTCTAACGTTGGACGGAACAGCGTCTGGTCAGGATGAAGCATAATAACAAGGTGAAGTTTGGGTCACTGACCAAGTCACAAACAAACGAAAATGACGTTTCGGGTCCCGTACGGGACCCTTGTTCGCAATAAGACCGCCAAAGAATAAGGCGGGATTATATAGTCTTCAGGATTGTTCCTAATCTTTTTGCGTTAATATGATGAAGACAGCCTTGATTCCTGTTCAAAGTATCTTTCGTCGTCTGGATGACTAATGATTCTAGATGCAGTCTTTTCAAATTATTTCTTTCTGTGGCTACAATCTCCGCCTCGTCCCAGGCTATCTCGTGGCCAGTGGTCTGCACGTGCTCGGCGATAGCGTTCTTTGATGCGCGATAATTCCTTACGTCGCCTTGATGGTCTTTCATTCGTCGCTGGAAGTACCCGGTTTCGCCGATATAGACGGATGTGCAGTCATTGCAGGGAACTTTGTAAACCACACCAGGAAATTTGGCGCGTGGCAGGGGGTCCTTTACGTTCACAAGTTCGGCACGTAGCTTGCTTGTTGGCACGTGAGCGATGTGCACTCCGTGCTTCCTGAAGATTCGGGAAAGGGTTTCACTGACTCCAGGTACATAAGGAACTGCAGCACGCGTCATGGTTTTTGCGCTTCCATCTCGTTGTCCCCTCGTGCGTTGCAAGTTTTTTGACATATTGTTCACAAGGTTCCCGGGGTACCCGTTTCGCTCGAGATGCCTTTTTACCATCTTAAGTTCGTTGCTGAAGCTTGCCGGGTCTGCGCAGACACTTCTTGCACGGTTCATTAGTGACGAGACAACTCATAATTTGTGAAACAAGGGGTGGGACGATTCAAAGTCGAGATATCGTCCGGAGTGTGTCGGCTTTCGGAACACGCTGCATCCAGCACACTGCATGGCAGCATCCCGTTTTTGGACATCAATGTCAAGCATGACACGTGCCGCCTATGTTTTAGCGTGTTCCGAAAGCCGACGCACTCCGGACGATATCTCGACTTTGAATCGTCCCACCTCTTGTCTCACCAACGATCAGTTGTCTCGTCACTATTGAACCGTGCAAGAAGTGTCTGCGCAGACCCGGCAAGCTTCAGAAACGAACTTAAGGTGGTAAAAAAGGATCTCGAGCGAAACGGGTACCCCAGGAACCTTGTAAACAATATGTGAAAAAAAAACTTGCAACGCACGAGGTGACAGCGAGATAGAACCGCCAAAATCATGAAGCGTGCTGCAGTTCCTTACGTACCTCGAATCAGTGAAACCCTTTCCCGAATCTTCAGGAAGCACGGACTGCACATCGCCCACGTGCCAACAAGCAAGCTACGTGCCGAACTTGTCAACGTAAAGGACCCCCTGCCACGCGCCAAATTTCCTGGTGTGGTTTACAAAGTTCATTGCAATGATTGCACATCCGTCTATATCGGCGAAACCGGGAACTTCCAGCGACGAATGAAAGATCATCAAGGCGATGTAAGGAACAACCGCGCATCAAAGTACGCTATCGCCGAGCACGTGCAGACCACTGGCCACGAGATAGCCTGGAACGAGGCGGAGATTGTAGCCACAGAAAGGAATAATTTGAAAAGTCGGCATCTAGAATCATTAGTCATCCAGACGACGAAGGATACTTTGAACAGGAATCAAGGCTCTTTTCATCATATCTAGGCAAAAAGATTAGGAACAATCCTGAAGACTATATAATCCCGCCTTATTCTTTGACAGTCTTATTGTGAACAAGGGTCCCGTACGGGACCCGAAACGTCATTTTCGTTTGTTTGTGACTTGGTCAGTGACCCAAACTTCACCTTGTTACTATAGTTCTCTTCCTGCGTTTCGAAGATTATGATTATGGATTTTAATTGCACAAGGGCATCACTTTGCAATGTGCATCACTTTGCATCACTTTGAAAATTGGTCCTTGATTTGCCTTCTATGTCATGGAGCCTGATACAGGCTTTATATATATGCACTTCCTGCTTCTCCTGAAATAAAAGTTGTTAGTTCAGCGCTTCTGTCTACGTCGTCCTTCTACTCTGTCCGTTGTGTTTGTGCGCTGGCCCTTCGGACAAGGGCATCTATAGACAAAGAGCGCCATGGCACAAGGTATTTTTGACTCCTCAAGGTGTAGTCGAAGACCAATTTCCCAAGCATTTAACCCTAAATAAGCCGAGCACCTGACCAGGGGAAAGCTTGTACCCATTGTATCACCGGCGGGTACCCGGCGGCACTGGGGATCGAACCTCGCACCTCCCGCATGCGAGGCGGATGCTGAACCACTCGGCCACCGCTGCGGTCATTCCTGCGTTTCGAGCGCACGCAAACTTGCAGTGATGTCTACTCTTCCTGTACAAGCCAATATTGAAGGTTCGACGGCAGCCCGGCGCGCTACGTGAGCAGTGAAACAGCGTCTTTGGCGCCAGCGACAGTCACAAAAAGGACTTCGACAGCAACAGACCGAAGCCATGGATGCGATGCGTTCAACAAGTGCCACCCCTTCGGTGCTGGCTCTACGCAAAGGCGAAGAGTAAAGGCATGAGCTGCTAACGCATATTTGGTGTATCGCATTGTGTGATCGCTGTCCGCACTTCTGGAGTCGCGTAAGGGCTAATATTTCCCGGCGTAAGGGATGCTTGTGAATTCGAACGCCATTTTTTATTAGCTAACTTTCATTTCCAGAACTGTTTTTGTTTTACCGAATTATGCTGGCTGTTATCAATGGTTAAACCAAATGGCGTCTGGTTAAACCAGTGAAGCTTCTTTGATACGTAATCCAAAGCAACCACGACACAGGAGAGAACACAGACAGGAAAGTAGACGTACTGCAATGTATTGTGTCTACTACGTGTGTTTGTTTTTCTCTGGCTTTGTGTGTTGCGATTGCTGATTTTTCAGCATGAATCCATAGCAGCTCGGCAAGCGTTTCATTACAGTGAGTGAACGACATGCGAAATTCAACAAGGAAACTTTGCCCGCACTTTGCAGTCGAGCAAATAAAAGTTGGCATAGTTTGGAACTGTTGTGAAGGCTATAATGCTAAGGCTGCGGTTATGGACGAGAAGTATTGAACGTATTTTGAAAGTATAAAACCAAAATAAAAGTGGTAGAGGTTTAACGTAGCTAAACCGAGTAGATATGCGAAACCATGCGTTCATCCTTCACCTCTTCTTTCTGGCGTCTCAGTGTGCACGCAACCGCATTTCTCGCTCTTCATCTTCACACCCTCTCTCCACTCAGCGGCAGCTGGCGTCACGCTCTCCTCCTATTGTCTACAACTGGCGCAACTCTCCTCCCATTGGCTACATCTGGCGCGATGCTGCTCCAAACTTGCCCGAGCTTCTTCGCGTTGGCTGCAGCTTGCCCGACGCTCCTCCGAAATAACTCGAGCTTACCCGAGTTACTCCGAGGCTTCACAAAAGATACTTGGTTGTGTTTGACCCCGTTAAGTAGTGCTTTCGCACCTAAGAAATACGCACTTGCGTTGAGATAGCTCTAACCGCATGGTCGGCCATCTTGTTTGTATCAAGCGAGTTCGGTGATGAAGGCTTCCAACAAAATTTCGCATAAAGTAGCTTTTTGGGAAAAGCAAAACACTGTCCAACACATCCGTAGTTCAAATACCGTTATTCTCTACTTTGTCACAGACACCGCACCACTTTTGCACTTTCCATCTGTCTGTAATGCACACACTGCACACAACTCCCTTCACGGAGCCATACGCAACCGTGTTTACCTCGTCGTGAATTTTTCCGGAGAGTCAGCAGAGGCCGTACTCGCGCGGCAACATCAAATATGCATATTCATAGCCGCGGGCGACGCCAGTCTAGTTTGCGAACTTTCCATGCAGCGCTTCCACGCACTCTCCAAAAGTTCGTCGCGGAACGCGCTCCACTTTCTACGCCTTGTTTTGTTTTTTTAGTTTTTCTTCATGTCACACGCTTGTTTATATCGAGTTGATGGCAGTTTTCCTCGTCTCTGAGTATAATCACCCGTTTCGCGCATGAAGAACGCGGGGCCTGGCGTGTTTTAACAAGAGACTCGCTCCTGGCTAACCTTGTTTCCAGTTGCCGACTCCATCCTCCTCTCCACGCTCGAAGCATGCATTTTCTGCGGCAAATTAATTCCGGTAGAAAGTGCAGAAAGTTCTGCTGGGGCGAATGCTGGGGATCTATTGCATTTACTTTCTTTTTCCTTTTTTTTTTCTCCAGGAATGAAGTTTCATTCGTGGAGCTATTGCTGAAATGGGTGCTAGCGATCTTACCACAGGATATGCTGCACATGCGAAAAGTGAAGTTTCTTTGACTAGCACGTAACTGTTTATTAAGTGGTGCGACTGAAATTTGCTAATTAGAATGGAAGTTTAAAACGTCCTGTCTTTAAAACATATACGACCTTTACACTGGCAGTTGATTGGTATTTTTTCTCGCAGGTTATCCGAGAAAGCAAGTCTGGATTGAAACCGGTTTTTCGCACGCGCTGTGAAACGGTGCGTCGCAATCAAGCGTTGCTGCTTTTTATTCGTTGCGCCGCCACTAAAACCAACAATTATCCGGTGACTCTAACCAAATGCAGCTCGTGGCGCCCCACAGCGGTGGCGGCAGAAGGGTAGCGTCAGGCGTCTGCCAACATGCAGCCAGGCTGCACGCGTCCCCGTAAAAGTAACATAGCACCCGAGCCGCCTGCTAAAACGGTAGTGACCGCTGCCGAAAGCTATCGTCTTTCATGGATAGTGAAAGACATACCCTTTCCTGCTGCAGTTTGGCTTCGGCTTTCGTTCTCTGCTTTTTTTTTTTGCTCACTGTGCAAGCTGTTCTACCGGGTGTCCGTTTTGCACTCTTCTTTTGTTTTTGCCTTCTAGCTTAACAGATGTTTTGTTCCATTTTGTTTTCTTTTTCCAGCTTTCTGTAGTATTTATCTGCGTTTGTACACGTCTCTTGACATCTGCTTGCCGTTTCTTTACCTTCATAAATTCTCTTGCCCTGTCAGTTAAGTTCAACGGTTGGCCCGCTTGCGAGTCCCTGTATCTCTCTCCTGTTTCTGTTTTGTGGGGACGCCCCCTCTTTTAGCGGCATAAACACTTCCCTTTTTTCTAAGAATGCATATACTTTCCCCTCTGTTGGGAATATTCCCTAGTCCCACCGTGCAACGGGCTCTCCTTTTTACTTTTTTCTTCTTTCTTTTTTCTTTCTTGCTTTTTTCTTTCTTTCTTTTTGACATTCGGGGCCGTTTCCGTTCGCTGCAACGTCCCTGTACAGGCAGTCTCTTCTGTCTCCCGCCTCCATCGTTGAGTGGTGCCCCCTGACGGCGATGCCGGAAAGCAAGCGGTCGTTTCTCTACTCTCTCCGCCACTTTCCCGCAGCACCGTAGTCTATCCCCCTGCAACCCTACCTTCACAACACACTGCCACCCTCTCATCCCTTCTGTCCATCTCTATCTCCGTGGCTTTTTATTTTCATCAGCTGTAAATAAAAACAGGCTTGAATCTGCGGGGCCATGACCGCGTGGCAAGGGAGTAAAAAAAGAAGGGAATGGGTGCGTAGTCCGGCCAGGGAAGATCGGGAGAAAAGGGAAAGGAAAGAGCACACAACGGGCTGCACTGCTGCCGCCGGCTCTAACCATAAAGAACGCTCAAAAACGGGGCGGCCAATAAAGGCGGGAACCCTTATGCCCAGGCGCGCGCGCGCCGACTGCTGGAGGGCTGGGGCGGCGCGCGGAAATGAACAAAAATGGCCGATCTACCCCATCTGCGCCCAGGCGGCTTCCGTCTAGTTCACCCTTTCTGTGTCTTTTTTTCTTTTTTCCGCTGCCATCTTTTCTGTTTGTTTTTTTCTTTCTTTTGATACGACTTTCTCTTTAGCTTTGCGCATCTTGTTATCTAAGCGGTCTCTACCTTTCCCGCTCGTTCCCTTTTGCAACCTTTTCCCGCGCTTTTACTTTTTCCTTCTGTTTTTCAGACTCGTCCACTGCCCTGCCTGTCTCAGTCGGCTCTTTCTGGTGCGGCTATAGATTGCATAGACGCATCCGGACGGGCGGGCGGTAAAAGCGAAAGACAAATAAAGCACCCTCCGTCGAAAGGGGGAAGGAAATGGGGAAGCTGGGAAAGGCGGGAAGCAATGAGCAGCATGAGAAAACTGAAAGAGGAAAGCAAAAGAGAAAAGAAAGGCTTGAAGAAGCCAGAATGGAACGCGCGCGAAACGAGAGTTCTTACATATAGCTACGTGTTTACTCCGCCAGGAGGCTTCGGGGCCTCCTATATAGCTATAGCTTCGCATCGCTCGGAAATAAGCAAGGACGGAACGAAGCGGGAAGAAAGGAAAAAAAGGAACAAGAAGATGGCAGCAGCGGCGGTGGTGGCGAATTTTTTCTCTGTCTTTCGCCCTCGATCTCAGTTGGCTTGTTTGCGTGCTTTCTGTGTCCCTTCCTCCCCTTTTCTCCGCCCGTATATATACTCGTCCGGTTTTTGCTGACGCTCGCCGGGCGCGCTCTCGAAGAGATATATAAACGCATATGGATAGATCCTTCCACGCGCCGCCGGGCGTCGTCTAGTTGGATATATCCGCGTATATCTCTTGCGCACGCATTTCGCCTCCCTTTCTCCCCTTGTTCTTCCCTTCTTTCCTTTTTCTTCTCCTTCTCTTCGTCTTCTTCTTTCTCTACCCTCATCCTGCTCTCTTGTTTCTCGCATCCGCCTCCTTCTCATCCCTTCGCTTTTCGTGTTTCGTTGTCATCTCCATCTTTCCTGTTATTCGCTCCCCGCAGTTCCTTGCCTTCGGCTTTGCTGTCTTGGTACCGGCCTTCATTTTTTCCCCTGTACGTCCCGTTTTCCCCGCACTCTACCTCCGTCTCCCCACACCTCCCGCCGTGGTCGCTACACTATTTTATCGTTCTTGTTTTTGCACTGCCGCCGAAGAAGCGGATCAATACGACCCGGGGCCTTTCGGAAAATTGATATGATGTATTACTGGACCCGTGGAGCGGGAGGAATGCTCGTAGCGGAAGCAGAAAAAGGGGTTGGACTTCAGACGAATTGGGGAGGGAGCGTAAAGGTGCAGGAGTGGTTGGGCGAAGACCATTCTCCCAGGACTGTAAGGGATACGAGGTGAAATTGGCGGGTTGAAGGAGCATGTTGCAGATTCTATGAAATACTTTTTCTTTTGCTACAATGGCTTACGAGGTGGTACGCATGAGCATGTTCATGTGCGCGGGGGGGGGGGGGGCGATAATGACTCGTAGCTCATTTAACCACATCTCTATTTCATTTTTTTTGTAGTGGACAAACAACAATGAGGCTCTCATGAACACACGCATCATTTCGTAATTTCTGTGTGGTGCGTTTTTGTCGGTTCTTGCTGCTTGCAAATTTGAGGCACGAATGTTGGTGAACTTCAAGTTGCATTTTTGAAAACTTATTTGAACTTCAGATGGGAGAAAATTTAGCATGAAGCTGAGGGAGACAAGTTTTGAGAGTGTTAGACGTCTGTACTAATTACACATACTTAGGTTTATGAGGGTTTAACGTGCCAAAGCGACTCAGGCTATGAGGGACGCCGTAGTGAAGGGCCCCGGATATTTCGACCACCCGGTGTTCTTTGACGTGCACTGACATCGCACAGTACACCGGCCTCTAGAATTTCCCCTCCATCGAAATTCGAATGCCGCGGACGGGATCGAGCCCACGTCTTTCGGGTCAGCAGCCGAGCGGCATAACCACTGAGCCACCACGGCGGCCCACGTGCTTAGGTACTAAATCATTGTTGATAAAATCCATCCGCACAGACATGATATAGCCCTGGCGATTTAGACTTTCATGTTCTCGCTGCGATGACGTCGCAGCCACATCCTAAAAAAATAAAGGTAAAAAAATATTTTATAGGGAGGAAAAATTAAATAAAAATGAAGCGTGTCGATCTGCAAGGCTTGTTCATGTTTGGATTTAACTGTTTTTTTACACAACAAAGATTTTCTTTGTTGTCAGAAATAAAAGAAACAGGAGCAGCCAGTGTACAAAGCTGTGCGATACGTTTGCGAGACAGCCTGTTGCCCTCAGCACCGATGCACTATCTCGCTGTTGTTTCACTTGTAGCATAAAATGATGACGATCTCGCAGCCAATAAAACATGCACGTGGGTCCAGGATAAAGATGCACAACTCTCTACATATTTAAATCAATGACACACTGCACTGTCTAAAAATTATAAAGAAAAAAGTCGACTACAACTGTAAGATAAAAAAGCAGAAAAGATCATGATATTCTGGTGTTACCTTAGGTAGTTTTCGATTGTTTTGTCAAGGAGACAGGTATTCAGATTGAGCGTAGTACAAAGAGCATAATTATGGTGTAATCACAAATTCTGCGTTCCCAAACTGCAGCTTGATGCGATGTAGTGTCCTGCCGTGTTGAAGCTCAGTATGAACGCAAAAGTATCCCTTCCCCAACACAAAGGCATTCTCAACCGTCTTTGTTCGTCGGTAAAACTATGAAGTGGCATGCACGCCTGTTGGTTGGCTTCCTGGAGCTGTTGTTGATTTTCATGATGACCTAGTCTGGTAATATCGCACACCGTCACGCAGAGTACGGAGTGCATTAATGTGACGCCGAAGTGCATCCAATTCGTAAGGACGAATGTTGACTGGTGCATGTTGTTTGACATACCGAAGCTGCATGGAGGCTATGAACTTTAGACAACGTTGCGGCGGATTGATTCGAATTGAATTGCACCACCTGTGATTCTTCACGTGCGCTAACATCGTGCTGTGCGATGTCAGTGCACGTTAAAGATCACCAGGTGGTCGAAATTATTCCGGAGCCCTCCACTACGGCACCTCTTTCTTCCTTTCTTCTTTCACTCCCTCCTTCGCCCCTTCCCTTACGGCGCGGTTCAGGTGTCCAACTATATATGTGACAGATACTGCACCATTTCTTTACCCAAAAACCAATTGTTATTAACATCGCGCAGCGTAGGGGCGTATTTTGCATTTCGCCTCCGCTAAAATGTCGCTGTTGTGCCTGGGATTCGATCCCGCGTCCTTGGGCTCTGCAGCGGAAATTCAAAACCACTGAGCCAGCGGGGAGGGTGCTCGACGGGTGGACTGTTAGTGCTAATATTGCGTCGATATTTTGCAGCATGGATCAATCGCATTACTACTTTCTGAGGTGATCACAGTTTAAGCAGAAAAAAAGTAAAAGTAAATAGAAAACGGCGTGAGGAAGAGGAAGCAACAGAGAACGCGACGAGGTTCCGCAGTCTTCAAAATGGCGTCGTTACCGTTAAAGGCGGGCGGGCGGGCGGGCGCGTCGGCGTCTGCGACGACGCGCCTGGCGGGGAGGACATCGAAGCGAGCATTTCGCAGATGAGGGAAGGGAAGAAGACGGCGACTCCGCTGGGGAGCGGGGCCGGAGAGGAGGCGGAATCGGGAAGGAGGGCCGAAAAGCAGCGCTAGAGAGGAGGTAGGGGAGAGGAGAATGGCGATAGGGAAGAGGGGATACAGGGGAAAGAATCCGCTCGCGACGGCGCTCTGACTGGGAGAGGGCGAGAGCAATCGATTTAAAGAAGGCGGAGCGGAGAGTTCGAAAAATGAGGATGGCTGGGGAAAAAATGGGGAGGACAGGCAAAAACGGAGGGGAGGTTTTCTCTTTTTCTTTTCCTTGCCGACGAGTCTCCGCCATCCTGGACTGCTGCTGCTGCTGCTGCCTCTGCTGCACGGCTCTTTCAGAGCTTGGAGACGCGTATTTCTCGCTTCTATACTGCTTGTTTTTCTTGTTTTTCTGGTATGCGGAGCGCTTCTCTTCTGTTTGGGGACGTGTTCCTTGTTCATCTTGGTTTTATATTTGCGTGTTGTTGCTCAGACTGCCGCCTCCGGTCGTTCTTGCAGCAATATTGAAGAAAAAGGACAAGCATGGCGCAAAGGAGCCCTCGCGAGTTGGTACGTGGAGGTAAGAACTCAAGGGGAAAATAGGGAAAAAAGGAAGGAACGCAAGCACGATAAAAATGACGCAATGTCTTCGCGCGCACGCAATAACCTTTCCTCTTTACTTCTTTCAGTGGTCCGTCATTTTCTGTTTTGTTCCTTTCACGTTGTTGTTTCTCTTTTGTACTGTTCTATTCTTCCCCATTTTTTCTTTCCATCTTCTCTTTCCCTCTTTGCTCTATCTTTCTGTTTTACTCTGAACTTCTTATCGGTCGATAAAATTCGCTCGCCATCTCTGCCTTATTGTCGTTATTTTCGTGATTTCTTTTCTCTGTAAACTTGAATTCCGCAGTGGTAGCTTAAATCGCGTCTGCCGTCGTATCTAGAGCACCGCGCACAAGGACGTCTGGAGGACTGAACTTTTTTCTTTCAGACGTTTTTACGCATTGTGGTTTCGATTACTTTCTTTTCCAAGGCGCTTTTCGAAATGGGTTTTGAGGCGTAGCCTCGGCGCTATGCGCTGTTTTTTTTTGTGTTGGGGTGCTTCGGCCTTCGAGAAATTGATGGAAAGAAGCTGCAGACACCGAGCTCAGTGTGTGGGAAAGGAAAGGGACTTGAAGAACGTCTTTTGCGTCCGTCCTCCAGGGGAAGAAAAAAAAGTAACTTGTCGACGAGCGTGTACTTTTCATTTTAATGGAGCTGATATTTTGTTTCTTGTTTAACCTCGCTTTCTTTAAACGGAAAAGGAAACCCTCTGGACAAACATGTTTCCGAGCCTCTCTCGGGTGTGTCGTTTCTTTTTCTTTTTTTTAAATCTTTCCCTACTCCTTGCTGATCATTTGTCACTTTTCCCTTTTTTTCTTTGGGAGTGGTGTTTTGCTTTCTGTTCAGTGTTTGTCATCTTACCTGACACTTTCACCTGTGTAAAAGAAACACACGACGTGCTCTAAAAAGGGAACGGTTGACGTCACAGAGAGAGAGAGAGAGACTGGTGTGTACCCCCATAAAGAAAATGTAAATAAGTGCTTGAGAGGTGTGTGGACTCTCAAGTGGTTTTCATTCGAAGTGAGGGGAAGCGGGAGTGAAATAGGGAAGAAATGAATTATAGAAAAAAGGGAAATCGTGATGTGGGCCGTATACCCCAGCCTATGAAAATGAAACTGAAATTCGAGAGCTGCCAATGAAAGGATAAATTCAGCTAAAACAAAAGCGATGAGAACTAGGTTTGAAAAGGGGATGAAAACCGAGCGGGTTCCGAGGAGGCGTGGGGAAACGGGAAGAGAAGCGCGCAGTTCTTGTGAGAGGGGTTTATCGATCGGCCGCGAGAAAGGGGGCGTTTGCTGAAAAATTCGCGGAGAGCGTGGTGGCGCCGGCTGCGGAGGCGGTAGCGCGCGGGTTCACATAAAGTGAATTTTACAAAACGTCGGCAGAGGACTCCTTAGGGGAGGGAGTGGCGGGGAGGGTGCCGGCGGGAAGACCATGCAGGGGAAGAAAGGAAGGGAAGGGCGGCGGCTGGGAATGCGGAAGCGGGAAATCCCCCCGTGTTCCGCCAGACGGCATCGTTGTCCCCAAAGCTGGCTGGCTTGTCTGGTCGGATGTCGGGGTTTCGGAAGACGCGGGGATGGGGGAGTGGGTTTTGTAGTTTTACAGCCTTTTTGCGGGGTATTGAAAAACGCGTGGAGCGCTTGCGCCTCCTGGGCTCGTCTTTGAAAGGGGGAAAGCGAGCGTCTGAATCGGGAAAGGGGGAGAAGAGGAGCAGCGCCGTTGTAGTTGGGTGTTTTTTTAGAGTGCGTGTGTGCGGAGACTGTGCGGCTCAGGGAGCGCGGCGTGTTGAATTTTTTAGATTGTCAGCCGGCTTTTTAAAGCGCTCTAGGCTTTCTTTTTTTTCTCTCTCTCTAGCTCGCTATCTCAATGTCTCGGCGCTGTCTTGCAGCTTGTCTGGCTGCGGAAGTGGGAGGAAGGTCGAGGTCGTTTTAAATTGAGGTGAAGGCACTTTGTGACGTCACTAGAGGAGAGGGGAGGCGCGGTATGGATTTGGGGAAAGTACTTTCTTTTCAGGGGCGGAGCGTTTCACAGGGCGGCGCTCTTTAAACGGCTTTTGGGGCGGTGGATAGCGCGTCGCCTCCATGGAGTTGTTTGCGCCGTTCGGTGAGCTTTGAGCGGAGAGCGCTGGGGGTGATCTCGATGGCGTTGGAGCATGCTGGCGCGGAAGAAAGCGGCGTGTTTTTCACCGTTCGCACCGGACTTTACAATATCAACGCTGCGTTAGGAGCGTACTTCAGTCGTCGTGTTAACTTTGAAATGGCGGCTTCCGCTTGTAATGATATCGCTGCAGAAGACAGAGTGTCCTATGCTCTTTCGTAGTTATGCTTTGATTACAGTGAAATACTAGAATACATAGTTCATCAGCAGTTATATCCATATCATAAGCGGCATGAACTCAAGTTCATATAATAAGCGGCATAGTTTGAGACGCTGGAAGCACTTATACGAAAAAACAAGCTGAGGCGTACAAATTTGATTAGTACATTGCTCGGTTCTAGCTGCACTGATGTCGACTTAATGCTGCGTCATACTCAGCAATTGTACAAGCCTATTTTTCAACGGGAAGTAGTTTATGCGTGCAGTTGTTTCATATATCGTAAGTTATCACTATTAAAATCAATATATCTGTAGATGTCCCCTCGACAGGCTTGCATTTTACGGCTATTGACGTTTACGCTGCCATTAAAAATGTTCCCATAAGTTTTCTGCGGCAGTCAACTTCTTGATGCGAGCGATCGAAAAACTTAAAAATATATTTTGCTACGCATCAGGAGAATGAACCATTACCTTCAATATTTTCGTAACAGTACCTTGCAATACTCCAGTATTCAATGTTATTGCCCAACACTGCTGAACCTATTAGCCCCGTAATAACTATGTTTTCAAATTATCTACTGTTACGTAACGAAAGCAGCTTCACTTGAAGATGTGTTACGACTATACTTATCCGTCTTGGAGGTTGGCAAGGCGTCACAATTTTAGGCCCTGTATAACCTCCAGATCAGTTCTGTTACGGAGGAAAATAATTTCGACAAAAGCTTCGCGTATCAAATTGAATAACATTTGGACTATATTTCTCGGGCTTGGCATGCGAATTCTGCGGGAAATGTGGCATTCCTTGAACGTTTTCTCGAAGGCAAACTGAGGTTAAGAGAAGACTGGAAGAATTTGGAAACATCTCATTGTGTCCACAGTGCTTCACGCTTTTCGTGCTTTGCTTGGGATTCTAAGTAGTTAAATAGTGAAGCACCGCACCCTGGTATCTGCTTTTCGCTCTAGCATATTGAACAGGGTTGTTCGCCTCTTTACTTTTTATTTCTGTCTGACAGCAGTGGTATCGGATAGCTTTTAAATTACTTTATAAAACCCAGTACAGTACATACTAGAGAAAAGGAAGGACGTTTCTTTATATATTTCTTCTTTCTGTCATATCTGTCGTGCACTAGGTTTCCTGAAGTGACGTCCTTGAAACCCGCATAGAAATGCGCGGATGAAATATTTGAATCATTGGCCTTAAAATACTTCTTCATCGATCTACTATATACCAGAAAGCGCTTGCACCAGCGATGACGTGGAATGTACAGTTATCATCAACATCACCATCTTGACTACGCCCACTGGAGGACAAAAGGCCTCTCCAATACCTCTCCAATTAACACTCTTCTGTGCCAGCTGCGGCCACCTTATCTCCGCGAACTTCTTAATCTCATCCGCGTACCTAGCATTCTGCCGCTCCCTGCTACGCTTGCTGCTCGTGGTGTCCAGTCCGTTGCTCTTTTAATCACCATCGGTTATCTTGCCTTTGCATTACATGCCCTGCCCAAGCCCATTCCTTCTTCTTGGTTTAGACTAGGATGTCATTAACCCGCGTTTGTTCTCTGACCCGCTCTGTCCTCTTCCTGTCCTTTAACGTTACACCTAACGTTTTTCTTTTCATTGCTTGCTGCGTTGTCCTGAATTTTAGTTGAAGTCTTTTGTCAGCCTCCACGTTTTAACCCAATAGGCGAGTACCGGTAAGATACACCTGTTATGTATACAGCTTGAACGTATAGTAGTTAGCTGTAAAAGACGTCGCACTGTGATCATTAGCCTACACCGCGCCCTCTTAACAAGCAGCGCAAATTTCATAGGCCAACAAAAAAAAATCTTAGGAGGCAGGTACAACGTTCCAACGTGAGGCGGCGCTGACAGACACGCCAAGGCAAGGACACCGTATGAGGGAACGAGATCTGAAGCTTCGTCGTCTCAGTTATAACAAGGTGCGTGCGCGAGCTGACTCCCGCTTCTGCCGGCAACACACGCGTGCGCCGCCACGCTGTCTTCCTCTCTAGTTGTTTCCTGCTTCCGCGCGATATGGCTTCCTGATTGGCGAGCGCCGGCGCTCGTGGACACATCTCCTTCTTTCTGGCGCCGCAAAAGGGAAGAAGAGGAAGCAGCGAAATAAAAGGAATAGGGAGAACGTCGTCCAGCTGATGAAAAAAGGAAAACAGGGGAGAAAGGACCGCACGGGTAAGAAATAAAGTATACAAGGGAAGGGGACAGATGTAGAGTATGTACAGGCGGACAAGCGGGGGCAGACGCAATGGAGATGAAAGGAAGTAATATAAACGAAAAGTGAGAGAGTCCGTGCTCGAGATGAGGGATCCATCTCCCCCTCCCCGCAGCTGCTTTTTTTATATCTTTTTACCCGGCTCAAAGGGAAAGGAAAGGTGAAAACTGGACGGGAAAAGGGGATAGAGAGAGGGAACCAGAAAGAAGGAAGCGACAGGAACGAAGGATGCAAAGGAAGAGGAATGTAGGGAATGAACCTAAGCTTCGGCATCGGAAAAGGGCACGGAGGGCCCAATCAAAAAGCTCAGCAGTGCCGGCGAATGCGCGGTAAAGACACATAGGGATGGAGATATACCAGACCTGCCGCGGTATAGAGAAGAAATGACGACGCTCACTAGAAGAGGAGGCAGAGAAAGGAGAGAGAGAGAGAGAGGAAAAGCAGGCGGTGAAGGCAAGACCACGCTGGAAGGGCGAGCTCCGTTAAGAAGCAACAGCCGCATCAGCGTGTGTCTCTGCCGCGTGGTCAGTGCCTCCTTCCTTCTCCACCTCTCCCTTTCCCTCAATTTCTGCACTGCCGCCAAGCAAAGCTTCTTTCTTCGGGCGTCTTATTTAGGGAGAGGGGGGGAGGGAAGTGACCCCACAAGGCATGGAACTGCCTCCTATACGAGCTCTATGTGAGAGCGTGCCGATTCTATGCCTAGTTACTGGAAAGCAGACGAGCTTCCCTTTTTAACTCCTTCTCCACATTCCCGTATCTCTGTTACCTGTTTCCCTTATGTTTTTATACCTTTTATCACGCGTGCGTGCGTGTCTTTGCATGCCTGGTCCATCTTTTCTTTGGTTGCCTCGGCTTCTCGCGGCCGTTCTTCATTTCGTCGCGGTACTGGCAACGTTCCTGGCCTTTGGCTTCGGATACGGCCCCGCTTTGATTTGGCTTTGGGCTTCGTCGTTCTTGCCGCAAGTCTCCGCTTTATCGACTCGCCGCTGCCTTGTGTCTTTTCCTCTTTTTTCTTCTTTTTTTTTCCTCTCGCAATGTCTGCTGGCGTTTGTTCTGTTCCGGGAGCTGGCTTCGTTCTTAGTTCGTCTTGTGTCCACTGCTGCCATCACCAGCCGGCCTCTCATAGCGCGCGGTTGCTTTAACTTTTTGGTGGGCGTTGCTTCTAGGTCTGCATATGATTGCTTCGTGGCCAGGAAATGCTTGTTTCGAGAAGGCTTCAGCAAAATAGCGGAAGAAAACGAACGATAAGAAAAACACTCGAAGTGACCTGGCTTTTTTTTCTTATATCTTGTCGAAGATTATAAGAAAGGCCAGGTCACTTCGAATGTTTTTCTTATCGTTTATTTTCTTCCAGCAATCTAGTGTGCGTGTTTCTCTTTTTTTATGAGACTACCGTTCTTTCTTCGTTTTGTATTTTGCCTTTTCCTCTGCTCAACGAGGAGGATCGGCTTTCTTCAATCACGCTCTGTGAAAACAAGGTTCACTGGATACGCCAGTGTTCATCAGTGAGATGAATGCAGCGTGCCCTCTCAGTTTCCTGTGCGCTCCAGCGCTAGGCTGGAAGTAGAGTTTACTTTCATTGTTTTGCGGCGTTTCTTGTCACTGTTCTTATTTTATCCTCCATGCCTCTTCCATGTTAGCTTTGTTCTGTCAACCGTAATCTACATATATCGGTCCGCTGTCGGCCTGAAAACTAGTCACATCTTCATTTGGCACTGCTATGTTATTTACAGATTGGCTGGGCGTCTACAGTTAGAAAATATCTTTAGGCTTGGGCGTTAATAAGCAACAAAAATTATCAAAATTGCGGCTGCTGTGCTAATCCGCACTCGATATTCTCCAAGCTGTACTCAGTGACACCATCTCGTAAATATACGACGGGGCATATTCAGCACGTAGTAATGCGAATATATGAAGTTTGGGGTTCAGAGGCGAAAACGATAACTGCGAGAATTTCTGTGAAGCGGAGAGGTGCACATTGACTTCGGCAAGAGTTTTTGTCCTGAAGACAATAAAAATTTTAGCAAATTATTTTTTTTGAAAATTTATGAACACATCTGAAATGCAGCTCTCACGACCGGGATGCACACCTGTGATTTGTCGGCGAATGGCGAGACACTCAGGACGTCCTGATACCATAAGCTATTATGAATGAAAAGGTATAGTGAGGGTCTGCTTTCAGCTCCCCAGTGCCGATGTCTGAACGGATCTGAGAAAAGAATAAAGTGAGGCGCATACACGTCAATGCAATTGAATGGAAGGACCATTTATTTCACGCGCAAAGCGCCCCCCCACCCCACCCCCCTGAGTGCTTTTTATATAAGTTTGACAGTGCACCAAACCTTCTTCCTTCATGTGGGCTCAGCAGTCTGTTCCCACCAATTCTTCGGATACATTCAGCCTTTCCAGTCATTGTTAGTGTCCAGCCATGAAGAGCTCAAACCAGCTGCCGAAAGGCCACCTCATCTACGCAGCCCTGGACGTTGTCGAAGCCGAAGATGGTGTTTGCGATGTTCACCACGGCTAAGTGGTGAAAAACGAAGTATGCCTTGTCCAAACCCCTAGCAACAGGCACAGCTCGGAGACAAGGGTGCAGACGGCGATCAACAAGATCCAAAAGATGCAGTCGTCGGCCACAGGCGCCTCGTACTGAATACGCAGCAGCTAGTTCCAGAGGAAGCACTGTGTAGCTCCTTTGCTGCTGTGGGCTAGCCCCGTCTCCCCGTCCTGTTCTGAAGCGATGGCTAGGGCTGCAGCCCTCTCGTACGACGACAAGACGCAACCTCCGGTCAGAATGCTGCCTACTGCGAGAGGATGTACCGATCACGGTCTAGAAGGCGTATTCTGGCGCGATGGTGGAGTTTTTGTTGTTGACCTGCGGTGGAATGGCACATGCTCGCATTGGGGGATTGATTGGCCAAAGTGCCTTGCACATTGAAACTATAGGAACACATCCATGTATTTATGAAGGACTTGGGTGAAATTTGGGTTCAAGGAAAAAAAACTCGAGAATTATAACTAACAAAGGAATCTTCCTGACGCAATTGTGGTTATCAAGATAATAGCACACTCTTTTTAGAACATATCCCCTGGCGCTTGCCCAAAGGATAGAAGAACCGAAATTTAAAGTGGAAGCCCTAATCGAGCAAGGGTAATCTTCAGATTATCTCTTCGCAGAGAAGCAAACCGGCGAGAGGAGAGGAGAAAGTGATCAAGTGATTCAATTTCATCAAATGATTCACAAAGATTCAGCAGAGAGAACCTCGATAGACACAAATAAATATATAATCGTGGTATTCTGTGCCGCAAGAGGGTCATCCTAGGACACCTCGCATTGCCTTGAATGCTGCATAAGCGGAGACTCCAATGAAGTATGAAACGCTGAATATCCACCGTAGAAGAGACAGCAACAGATTGTTCTTGTTCATGTTCTAGTTAGGTCACGAGGCGGCACTGCTAACATGCTGTGCCGTCATTTTGAACTTGTTTTACTTTCCAGCCTCTGCTTAACTAATATTTCTCTCTGAAGCCTTAGTTTCAGTAGTATTTTACCGCTTTGATCAACGGAACTGTTCAAAATCACCTTCTGCTATACTTTCATTGGTGTCGATCAGAGTTGGTTCTCTAGGTCTAAAATATCTTTTGTAAACCATATTACTGTGCAACTGATTCCTCACTTTTATGGATGGCTGCACTAAAAATCACATTTTATGCTTATCTTGGTTTCGTTCAGTGTTGGCTGCTTTTATACGCCCTGCATGGCGAAAGAACGAATTATGAGAGCAGTTTGGTGGCACGAAACAACAGCAGAAAGATAGAACAAGATAGTCTAAACAAGATTATGCCTCGCTATGAATAGGTTTCAAATCTTGTGCGTAGATGTACTGTCCTGGACCACGTGCCTGAAGATAATAAAATTTTCTTCTTCTGCTTGTTCGGTGAATTAACTGGAAAATCTTTCCTTGGAAAACAGGCACTCTTCTCTGAACTTGCAAGCATATAGTGCATGATTTGAAGAAAAACTTTCCATAATCTGTCGAGAGAATATGTAAGAATCTTCAACAGCTATTGCGAGAATGGTTTCTGGTCGCTAGTTAAATAATAATGCCAGAAGAAATGTTTCAGATTAGGTCCTCAGAGTGAACCTCTATGATCATTATGATGGCGATGTTGAAACCATAATTTACTAGTAACGTAAAAGCCAGGAAAAAAAGATTTCTTCCTATAAAAGCCGCGTCGTTCCATCTGGAGGTGGTATATGTGGGACTTTGGAAGTTGGCATGTTGCATTGTTAATTGTGGACCGTCGGCAAACCTCTGAAAGCAAATCATTTATTACTCTTAAAATAGGAGAAAATAAACGCACACATTTCGTGAAACAACAAGTAAACGAGGTTTAGACAAACACGGACTTGTCTTTCGTGCGTTCAGGGTGTGGAGAATCATCAAAAGTCATCGCCTGGCGCTCTCACCCTGGACATGAAGTTCAGCAGGGGCTGAAGTGCGGTTCGAGCCGCCGGCTGGTGCGGCAGGGACGAAATTTCCGGTGGCATTGAAGCTGATGTTTAGCATGATCTGTCGGGCCATGGCAGGTTCTGGAAGGCGCATGTCCAGGAGGTCCTGTCGTGGTTCGCCGGACACGAAGCCCAGAGCGACGCACATTACCACGAGTACAAGCAGACTGGCGGCAACCATCATAGTGATCTTGGACTTCTGCAAACGATGCGCCGGTGTCGTACGGTTCTGGCCGCGTAGCAAGAGCCCAGCGAGCGAAGATGTGCGCTGCAACATAGCAGTGGCCGCTCCTTTTGAATTCTTCTATCGTTGTCCGGGCGCTTCTTCTGCTGGTGGGCCTGGGACGTCGCAGCGAGCCAGGCTGTGTTCCGAGCACCCAGCGACCCGTTCAATCCAGGCTCGCTGCTTGGAGGTACAGGCTTCAGGTGTGTTTGAAGAGCGGTGGCACAGGGCCTGTAGTGGCCGGAGCAGCAGCTTCTTCTTCTATGACGGAAGTCCCGGTGGTTATATGTCACGCGTTGTTCGGTCATTTTCTTCCTCGGCAAGAATGGTTGCATCAGGTAGGTTGTCCCTTGCTGCTGCTGCTGCTGCCGTTGTTTTCCTCTTGCGTTTTTCGTAGTTCATGATGTCATAGGTCTGTAATAGTTGTACTAATAATAAGTAAGTGTATAGCAGAAACAAAAGCTAAAAGCAATACCTATATTTTCTCTGCACTTAGCAAATGAAGGGGGTAAAGTAAAATATATTTGAGTCTGACTTCATCGAAGAAGGAAGCTGGTAAATACTGCCGCAGTTCTCACCCGTACATGACATTTTCTACTTGTACTTCTATTCGGTGTCTTAGTTTCGGTTTGTGTCTACTGTCTTGTCACCTTACCTGGCTTTGTGTGTGCCTACTTTTGTATTAGCTAGTTCCTGTCACGTGACCCCAACTTGTAAATTATGGTCTCTCTCGTCGCAGCTCTCTCGGTCATCTCGGCTGCGTTCACTCGGCCGCCCCGGTCGGTACCACAGTACCAAACACAATCACGCCGGCTCGGAAACGTATACGAGAAATTATATTTAAGCACGTAATAACACCGACACTAATGGTTTTAGGCTCCAAGCAAAAACGTAACTGTGCGCAAAAAATATGCAGAGCGAGGAGACGCGGATAAATTTACAAAATTGTTGCAGCCCTCTACTGTGGGCCAAAATTTTGAAAAACGTAATATTTGCTGCCTTTTGAACACCTCTGAGATGCAGCAGCCACCCCATTGTAAGACCTGTTTTATGCCATGCAGCTATGGGACTCAGCAGATGCACTACCAGCGACTTTCGTAAATATTACGTATCAAGAATTCTAATCGCAGACACGGAGCATTTCCGGTCGAACTTTTTCTTCTCTTTTCGTAGCAAGGATATTCCGGAGATTGCTTGTTCTAATGGCAGATTGTGAGCAGTCTCCTAGCCAAGATGGCTTTGTGTAGTAGTCTGGATGGCTGCTCCGAAATTGGAGGATTTGTTCGGAAGTCTGCCGTTCCATAGCAAGTAACGAGCGCTCGAGCACGCTAGTAACGCTACCTTCTTTTTCTTGTCAGCGGCGCATGACAGAAAAAAAAAACGTTTGTAGTCTGGCTCCGGCTGGATCCGTGCAGCGGCTGGGTCGCTCAGGATCTGCGATTGAAGTTCGCCAGTGGTGGCATTCCGCTTCCACCTCTGCGCTGTCAGGATTCGAGCGGATATAAGAAAAAAAGATATCAAGCCATAGACACGTCGATGACGCACTGTGCAGCCTCTGTATATTTACACAGAAACATATATGAGAGGATCTCACAGTTCCTTCTAGCATTCGGACTCGACAACCGGATCTCTACCAGTGAGTCGGTTTCTTCCAGCCATGTCCAGCCATCCTTAGTGTCCAGTCATGAAGAGCTGAACCAAGGCGGAGCCGCAAGTCCACGCCATCAACACAGCCGTCGACACTGTCGACGAAGCCGGTCGTTGCCAGTCCTTCCACAGTCATGTGCTGGAGTCCGAAGTCCGCCTGGTGCGGCCCCTGCCATGAGCAGAGCTCGGTACCAAGCGCCACGGAGGCGACCACCAGGATCTTCAGCAGATGAGAATTCACCACAGTCGCTTCGATCTGCGACTTGAGGTGGTGACTGCGGTGCACCAGAGACGTGTCGTGGTGGCTACGCAGCAGTAGCTCGGTCCCGGACGACGAACTGTGCAACATGCCGGCCGCTGCTGCATTCACCTCTCCGTCCTGCCCTCCTGACACGGCTATGGCTGTGGTCCTGTGAAGGAGTCACGAGCCGTGTCCTCCGCGCTGGCTGCTGCCGATTTCCAGACCAAGCGCAGTCGCTAGTCTGGAGGGCGTCTTCTCGAGCGGCGGAGGAATGGACCAGCGACGGCCGAGGCGGGTTCTTCTCTTCTTCTAGTCCTGTCACGCGCAGGTGTTAATAGCATCCTTTGGCGTTCCGTCGCGTCTTCTTTTCCTTCCTAGCTGCTCCATTGAAAATGCTTCAATGAATATTGAAGTTGACTATTGATTGACTATCCATAAACTGAATATTCTATGGTCAGTCAATAGAAAGTCTATGGCTATGTAGGAAAATATCAAAAAATATTGTTGAGGAAAAGGACAGAGCATAACAGGACTTGACAACCACTTGCTTTGAACGGAAGTTTTTCCGGTTTTTGTGGGAGCGGTCTAAAGCATAAATAATGAATAATGTGTTCATTTAAGTTTATGAGCGTTTTGTGAATGAGCTGCGCCGGAAGCCGTGCGTTGCTTAGCTGATACTCTCGGGATTGCTTGTGATTATACACGCGGGGAGACCGGGTCGCCGCTATTGCCCAGATGTAACACAAGGCATGAACAGCGCTAAATATCAAATGAAATCAAACTGAAATATATCGCTGCATTACACTGACCATATCTGCTCAAATGAAAGATTTGGTAGTTTGTTTTTACCTGCCACAGCGTCACAGTGGGTAAGCGTCCCACAATAGCGGAGAACTGTGGATTGTTTGCGGCACACGGGGTAAATTAGCCTGACTAGTGTGTTCAATACGTGGCAGTTTTCTCCTTCACGTAAATTGGGTCGATGCTGCCTGAATCAAGCCTAGGACCTTAAGCTTAACATCGGAACACCACAGGCATGAGTCCTCGATGTCCTTATTCTATTCATGTTCCGTGAGTTTCTGGAAACTATAACCAGGTTAGATAACTTGGCCACATCGAGGACACTCCTGTAATTTCCATAGCTTGCTCTCAATGTAACCATAAACAAACAATAGATAACACGCTGGCTCACCGGAACCACTGCTGTGCGTTTTGTCATCATGGACTTCAAAATTGCGTCTCGAAGTGGGATTTTTGCACTGCTAGAACACTCCGACTGCAAGCAGCCCAAAGATTCTGAAGTATTTACATGTCGTCTACCTTTTATAATCGATTAGGTCATATTCGCGAAATTGCCAGATTTCTGTGCCACCGTCGGGAGCAATTAGGCTATGCAGGGCACCAAAATAATTCGGTCGGAAATACCAAGCACCGACAAACAGCTATCGTAAGCCAGCATTGTGTATGGTACACTGCACTTCCCTTTACGTTGACAGGCCTGTCAGCTCGCATCTTTTGTCGTTCTTCGCCGTAGACGACGTGAAAGCATCGAGTTATTTATGGCGTTTCTTCTGGCAAGGCAAAACAAACACATATACGACAAAAAGAAACTGCAGGCGAGCTCAAGACCAATAACAGACTCAAACACACGGGTCCATCCGCACGCCCTCATCTCTCTGTTCTCTTCAAAGTCTTGACCGGGTCCATCCACATGCCCTCATCTCTCAGTTCTCTTCAAAGTCTTCACCGCGTCCGCCTGCTTCTCATATCCCAGTCCGGGCTGAGTCTCTTGCGACTAGGGACGTCGTCTATGAGCTGCTGATTCGCCATTCGAAAGACGAACGAAGCCACCGGATGGTGAAGCTGCTGCGGAGCCGCCGATGCCGTGGATGCTGAAGTTGCCCCTGAGCTTCCGGGCCACGGCCCCTTCCGGAAGGCGTGAGTCCAGGTGTTCCTGTCGTGGTCCGCCGCACATGGAGCCCAGAACAACGCACATGACCAGCAGGACGAGTAGGCTGCCGGCGACCATCATCGTCATCCTTGACTGTCTCAGGCGGTGCGCCGGCTTCGCATGTTTCTGTCCGCGCAGCAGCAGCCCGGTGAGCGAATACGAGCGGTGCAACATGGCGACGGCAGCTCCTTTCGACACTTGCCTCGTTGTCAGAGAGCGACTGCTCCTGGGATGTCTGGTCGTCGCCGCTGTTCAGGGCGTCTTCCGAGCGCCCAGAGACACGTTCAATCCAGGCTCGCGGCTGGGAGATCCAGGCTGAGAGGTGCTTTCAGCAGCGGTGGGAGACGGCGGCCTGCAACGACCTTCTTCTTCTTCTTGACCCCAGTTATATGGCACATACCCACGCGGGGGGATTGGCCAAGGTGTAGTAGAATAAACAAAGAAGTTTCCATGGAAGATGACGACAAAATTATAGCACCAATTGTGCATTTTGAAAAATCAATGAATGAAAACAACAGAACAATATTGACAGTTAAATAACAGACAGCATTTTGGTGAAAAAAAAAGAGCTCGTAGAACTTTAAAAGAATTAGCACATCAACCTACCAGTTGCAATTATGTAATCGTGGAGGAACCCACAAATAGAACCCAATGCAAATCCCTTGGCGTTCGCACCAAACGATAATAATACTGGCAAAGATAAAGGGAGCCCTAACCTGGAGAGAAGGACCTCCAGGTAAATCTTTCTCTGAAGTGCGAACTTTGGGCAGTAGAGGAGAAAATGGTCTAAAGATTCAACTTTCCCACATGCGTCACATAGGTTCGTCGGTGTCAACCCACACCTACATAGATATAAATTCAAACTTGGAATCCTGCACCGCAGCCGCGTCATTGTTACCTCACACAGCCTGGATTTACACGAACGGACGTTCCAATTATATGCTAAGTGCTGATAGTCAGTGGTATTTAGTAAGAGATCTCGTAACCTGGCTGATGTATGTAGGAACCGCTGAAACTGGAAATCGCCAGCAGGCTGAAATTCGGTACGGGCTGTGTCACTGACCCATCAAGAGCCGACCTTGCAAGGTAATCAGCCACCTCATTTGAATGAATACCTGCATGACCAGGGACCCTGACAAAACGGACCACCTTCAAAGTGCATGGGACAAAAAATCGCAGGATACGGCGCATAAAATCTTCTTGTGAAGTGTCAAGGGAGACTAATACTGACAATCAGCGAGAATAATAACATGAGACACATGGCATGGAATTTTGTGAAGGGCCGTTCCATGAGCCAAAAATCCCGCAAAGAATATAGGAATATAATCTGGGATGCGGACAGAATAGCTTCATGCCAAATCCTGCGAAAAGATGCCAACTGCAGCTTTTTGGCAGTTGACGGAGGCATCGGTAGCAAGCACCGTATGATGGGAGTATTCCTGTGGCAGCTGCTTCTTCTTCTGTGGCAGTGGTCTCGCGGTCGCCACTTTACGCGCCACTTTGCCATAAGAAAGAGAAAAAAACGTTAAATGGGTAGAATTTTTGGGTGGGCCCTCTTTCCAGGGGCCCATTGGCTTTTGCCGCCGCTCTTGCCTGGTTCACCAGCGAAAGCTAGTGCTCCGAATGCGAGCTGTACAGCGCCGCCTCCCAGTCCTCAGTTGTTGGATTCTTGAATTTTGGTATAGCTTAGTTTTTCTGGCATGCCGATACGATATGGTATAAGCCAGCCACTTCAGTGCAGAAGGCGCAGTGCGGACCATACAAATTTGGAAACATATATCTGAATTTGACAGGATTTATATAAGTATTCTATTGCAATTTCAGTAAAATGACGCCTTTATTCCTGTTTAGATTTTTGTGTGGTACGGCGTATACTTTCCTAGTTGATCGAAAATGTTGGAGTAAATCCCTGCAGCTTAATACTGGTTCACAATGATTATGTTCCGGCGAGTCCGGGTGGTTCCTCGTCACGCGTTGATCCGCTTGTTTTCTTCCTCGGTAAGAATGGTTGCATCACGTAGGCTGTCCTTGCTGTTGCTGCCATTGTTTTGATCTTGCCTTTCCCGTAGTTCGGGACGTCATCGGGCTGAAATTGTTGTAGCACCAAAAATAGGTAGATATAGCAGAAACAACAGGAAAAAGCAATGCCTGTCTTTTATCTGCAGTTAGCAAACTAAAGGGGTAAAGGGAAGTACCTTCGTGTCCTGACTTCGTCTAAGAAAGGAGCTGGTGAATACTGCCGCAGGTTCTCACCCGCAGATGGCTTTTCTTACTTGTAGATGCTGTATTCTGTACTTTAGTTTCGGGTTGTGTCTAGTGGTTTTTCACCTTTTTTGGCTTTGTGTGTGCCTACTTTTGTATTGGCTATTTCCTGTCATGTGAACCGAAAGCTTTATGCTCTCTCTCGTCGCTGCCTGCGCCGCCTCTCGACTCCCTTTACTAGGCCGCCCCCGCCGATTCCACAGCACCGTGCACAGTCACACCGGCTCGGAAACGTAGAGGAGAAATCATATTTAAGGACGTAATACAGCCAATACTAAATATTTTAGGCTCCGAGAAAAATCCCAACTATGTGCGAAACATTAGCAGGGCTGTGAGACGCAGATCAATTGCTACAGGTAGCCGTCAACGCTGAGCCAAAATTAATAAAAAAAACGAAATATTTTCGGCCTTCTGAACACCACTGAGATGCAGCTGCCGCCCCATAAACTCAGTCCTGTGATATGACTTGGAGGAATGGGACACTGCCGATGTGCTACCAACGACTTTCCTAAAAATACGACATGATATATGAAGAATTCTAATCGTAGACACGGAGCACTTCATGGGAAAAGTTTTCCGCTCTTTTCGGTGCAAGGCTATTCCGAAGATCACTTTATCTAATTGCAGATTTGGAGCAGTTTCCCAACCAAGGTGGCTTTGTGGAGTAGTCTGGATTGCTGCTCCGAAATTGAAGTATTCGTTCGGAAGTGTGCCGTTCCATGCCAGGTGATGAGCGCGGGTGAACGCTAGCAACGCTGCCTGTTTTTTACTATCAGCGAAGGATGACAGAAAAAAATACATGTAGTTGGCTCCGGATGGATTCATGCAGCGGGTGGATTCCTCCGGATCTGCGATTGAAATTCGCCAATTGTAATATTCCGCTTCCGCCTCTGCGCTGTCAGGGCTCGAACGGCTGTAAGGAAAAAGACATCGGGCCATAGACACGTCGATGACGCACTGTGCACGCCTTTGTGTATTTACACGGAAACATATATGACAGGATGGCACAGTTCTTTCTATCATGCGGGCTCGACAACCGGATCTCTACCAGTGAGTCGGTTTCTTCCAGCCATGTCCAGCCATCCTTAGTGTCCAGGCATGAAGAGCTGAACCAAGGCGGAGCCGCAAGTCCACGCCATCAACACAGCCGTCGACACTGTCGACGAAGCCGGTCGTTGCCAGTCCTTCCACAGTCATGTGCTGGAGTCCGAAGTCCGCCTGGTGCGGCCCCTGCCATGAGCAGAGCTCGGTGCCAAGCGCCAAGGAGGTGACCACCAGGATGCGCAGCAGATGAGAATTCACCACAGTCGCTTCGATCTGCGACTTGAGGTGGTGACTGCGGTGCACCAGAGATGTGTCGTGGTGGCTACGCAGCAGTAGCTCGGTCCCGGACGACGAACTGTGCAACATGCCGGCTGCTGCTGCATTCGCCTCTCCGTCCTGCCCTCCTGACACGGCAATGGCTGTGATCCTGTGAAGGAGCCACGAGCCGTGTCCTCCGCGCTGGCTGCTGCCGATTTCCAGACCAAGCGCAGTCGCTAGTCTGGAGGGCGTCTTCTCGAGCGGCGGAGGAATGGACCAGCGACGGCCAAGACGGCTTCTTCTCTTCTTCTAGTTCTGTCACGCGCAGGTGTTATACCATCCTTTGGCGTTCCGTCGCGTCTTCTTTTCCTTCCTAGCTGCTCCATTGAAAATGCTTCAATGAATATTGAAGTTGGCTATTGATTGGCTATCCATAGACTGAATAGTCTATGATTAGTCAATAGAAAGTTTATGGCTATGTAGAAAAATATCAATAATTTTGTTGAGGAAAAGGACAGAGCATAACAGGAGTGGACAACCGCTTGCTTTGAACGAAAGTTTTTTTCTGTTTTTGTGGAAGCGGTCTAAAGCATAAATAATAAATAATGTCTCCATTTAAGTTGATGAGCGTTTTGTGAATGAGCTGCGCCGGAAGCCGTGCGTTGCTTAGCTGATACTCTCGGGCTTCCTTGTGATTATGCATGCGGGGAAACCTGGTCGTCGCTACTGCCCAGATGTAACACAAGGCATGAATAGCACTAAAAATGAAATGAAATCAAACTGAAATATATCGCTGCATTACACTGACCCCATCTGTTTGACTTAAAGATGTGGTAGTTTGTTTTTACCTGCCACAGCTTCACAGTCTGTAAGGGTCCCGCCATAGTGGAGAAGTGTGGATTATTAGCGACACACTGGGCTAATTTAGCCTTTCTATTGTGTTCAATACGTGACAGTTTTCTCCTTCACGTAAATTGGGTTGATGCTGCCTGAATCAAGCCTAGGTCTTTAGGCTTAACAGCCGAACACCACAGGCATGAGTCTTCGATACCCTGATTCCATTCGTGTTCCGTCAGTTTCTGAAAGCTATAGCCAGGTTAGGTAACTTGGCAACATCGAGGACACTTGCTCTCAGTGTAACCATAAACCAACATTCGATAGTTAACACGCTGGCTCACCGGGACCACTGATGTGCATTTTGCCATCATGGTATTCAAGATTGCGGCTGGAAGTGGGATTTTCGCATTGCTGGAACACTCAGACGGCAAGAAGCGCGAATATTCTGCAGTATTTACATGTCGCTTACCCTTTTATCATCGATTAGGTGATATTTGCGAAATTTCCAGATTTCTGTGCCACAGTCGGGCGCAATTAGGCTGTGCAGGGCACCAAAATTATTCGGTCGGAAATACTAAGCACCCACAGAATGCTATCGTAAGCCAGCATTGTGTATGGTACACTGCAGTTCCCTTTACGTTGACAGGCCTGTCAGCTCGCATCTTTTGTCGTTCTTCGCCGTAGACGATATGGAAGCATCGAGTTATTTATTGCTTTTCTTCTAACAAGGCAAAACAAACACATATACTACAAAAAGAAACTGCAGGCGAGTTCAAGACCAATAACAGACTCAAACACACGGGTCCATACACACGCCCTCATTTCTCAGTTCTCTTCAATGTCTTCACCGGGTCCATCCACACGCCCTCGTCTCTCAGTTCTCTTCAAAGTCTTCACCGCGTCCGCCTGGTTCTCATATCCCAGTCCGGTCTGAGTCTCTTGCGACTAGGGACGTCGTCTATGAGCTGCTGATTCGCCATTCGAAGGACGAAAGAAGCCACCGGACGGTGAAGCTGCTGCGGAGCCGCCGATGCCGTGGATGCTGAAGTTGCCCCTGAGCTTCCGGGCCACGGCCCCTTCCGGAAGGCGTAAGCCCAGGTGTTCCTGTCGTGGTCCGCCGGACACGGAGCCCAGAACAACGCACATGACCAGCAGGACGAGTAGGCTGCCGGCGACCA
Organism: Amblyomma americanum; assembly: GCF_052857255.1. Taxonomy (NCBI): domain Eukaryota; kingdom Metazoa; phylum Arthropoda; class Arachnida; order Ixodida; family Ixodidae; genus Amblyomma; species Amblyomma americanum. The sequence goes on along the minus strand of NC_135507.1, from coordinate 11,730,853 downwards.
TCATCGTCATCCTTGACTGTCTCAGGCGGTGAGCCGGCTTCGCATGGTTGTGGCCGCGCAGCAGCAGCAGCCCGGTGAGCGAGTACGAGCGGTGCAACATGGCGACGGCAGCTCCTTTCGACACTTGCTTCGTTGGCAGGGAGCGGCTGCTCCTGGGACGCCTGGGTCGTCGCCGCCGTTCAGGGTGTCTTCCGAGCGCCCAGCGACCCGTTCAATCCAGGCTCGCTGCTGGGAGGTCCAGGCTGAGGGGGCTTTCAGAAGCGGTCGGAGACGGCGGCCTGCAACGACCTTCTTCTTTTTCTTCACCCCAGGTATATGGCACATACCCACGCGGAGGGATTGGCCAAGGTGTAGTTGAAAAAACAAAGAAGTTTCTATGGAAGATGACAAAATTGTAGCACCAATCGTGAATTTTGAAAAATCAGTGAATAAAAACAACAGAGCAATATTGAGAGTTACATAACAGACAGCATTTTAGTGAAAAAAGAAGAGCTGCAACGACCGTGGCAGCTGCTTCTTCTGTGGCAGTGGTCTCGCGGTCGCCACACCTTGCGCGCCACTTTGCCATAAGAGAGAGAAAAAAACGTTAAATGGATAGAATTTTTGGGTGGGCCTTCTTTCCAGGGGCCCATTGGCTTTTGCCGCCGCTCTTGCCCGGTTCACCAGCGAAAGCTAGTGCTCCGAATGCGAGCTGTACAGCGCCGCCTGCCAGTCCTCAGTTGTTGGATTCTTGAATCTTGGTATAGCTTGGTTTTTCTGGCATGCCGATACGATATGGTATAAGTCAGCCACTTCAGTGCAGAAGGCGCAGTGCGGACCATACAAATGTGGAAACATATATCCGAATTTGACAAGATTTATATAAGTATTCCATTGCAATTTCTGTAAAATGACGCCTTTATCCCTGTTTAGATTTTTGTGTGGTACGGCGTATACTTTCCTAGTTGATCTAAAATGTTGGAGTAAATCCCTGCAGCTTAATGCTGGTTCAGAATGATTATGTTCCGGCGAGTCCCGGTGGTTCCACGTCACGCGTTGATCCGCTTGTTTCCTTCCTCGGTAAGAATGGTTGCATCACGTAGGCTGTCCTTACTGTTGCTGCCGTTGTTTTGCTCTTGCCTTTTATTTATTTATTCAAGGTACCTACAGCGCCTTGAGAGGCATTATTGTAGGGGGGGGTAAGTACATTAACAGTAAAATTCAATACAGCACAAGAGAACAAAACAGAAATAAAAGTTACAGAAAAATGATAAGAACTTCCAAAAAGATAAAAGCATTCTGATTGCACCCGAGACACAGAACCAACACTGACAGCAGCATAATCAGAATATTGCAAGGTCAATTGCTGCCTGGAAATTCTCGCTCTCAAACACTTCATTAGGCAGCAGATTCCAGTCACTTATTGTGTTGGGAAAAAATGAATATTTAAATGTATTGATCCGGCAGTTATAGCCTCTAATTTTCATGGTATTGTCCCTTCTACTCGAAACGTAGTGAGGTTGCCTTAAATAGAGGCTTTTATTAATTCCTGTTTTATTATTGTAAATGTCGTACAAAAACTTTATTCTAAAAACTTTTCTTCGGTGGGATAATAACTTCCAACCAAGAGCTTCCCGAAGTTCAGAACCTCTAACCTTAAAGTTGTAATTCCCAGTTACGAACCTTGCTGCCCGCTTCTGAACTCGTTCTAGCTTGTCCTTTAAAATATTTGTGAACGGGTCCCAACATACGCATCCATATTCGAGAATTGGCCTGACATTCGTAAAGTACAATGTTTCTTTTAGGCGTGGAGTCGTATGTTTAAAGTTTCTTTTAAAAAGGTTGAGAACGCAGGAAGCCCTGGCAGTTATCGCGTCGACGTGTGCGGTCCAATCCAACTTCGCTGTAAATGTGATACCGAGATACTTTACTCTGTCCTTTGTCTGTAGAACAGATTGATTTAGATTATAGTTGCCCCATATCTTCTTTTTTTTGTTTGTGAACTGCATGAGGTAACATTTACTGGTGTTGAGAGTCATCTTCCATTTGTCACACCACGCACATACCTTGTCAAGGTCAGACTGCAACAGAATGGTATCATTTGTGCACGTGACAGAACGGTAATGAACACAGTCATCAGCGTACAGCCTAACACGGGAGCACAGTTCACTCGGCAAATCATTTACAAAAACAAGAAACAACAAAGGCCCAAGTACTGAGCCTTGCGGCACACCCGATAAAACCTGAACAGACTGCGAAGTGACACCGTTAATAAGTACCCGTTGTCGCCGTGCATACAAATAATCTTGAATCCATACAAGAAGTCTAGAAGGTATACCGAAATACGATAACTTTGTTAAGAGTAGAGAATGCGAAACCACGTCAAAAGCCTTGCGGAAATCAAGAAAAACTGCGTCTATTTGAACACCCCTATCTATACCTTCCGCAACATCATGGATGAACTCGGTGAGCTGAGTTGTACACGATAGGCCCGAACGGAAACCATGTTGAGCGGTAGTGAAGAAATCATGACCATTAAGGTGCTTCATAAGACCAGAATATATTATATGCTCCAGTGTTTTACAAGAAACAGAGGTGAGGGACACCGGTCTGTAATTGCATATATTTGCGCGATCACCATCTTTATGTATTGGCGTTACATTTGCAAGCTTCCAGTCGTTTGGGAGTTTTTTATAATCCAGGGATTTATTGAATATTGCGACCAAAAATGGAGCTATTTCTATTGCACATAGCTTCAAAATATGATTAGATATACCGTCTGGGCCGTGGGCAGAATGGGAATTTAGATTAGACAGCAGCGTCATCACACCCGTCTCAGTTATCATTACATCTTCCATTTCCGGCAAGTGTGTGAAATTTTGCGTGACTAAATTGAGATCTGCTTGATCACTGACAAATACTGAGTGAAAATACGCATTAAAAATTTCAGCTTTACTCAAGTCGTCTGCCACAACGCTGTTATTGTGCACCAAAGACGGAATTCCAATGTTATCTTTTTTAGTATTTTTAATATGCTTCCACACTTGTTTTGGATTAACCCTTATCTTTTCCGATAAAGACGAGAGGTAAAGACGCTTAGCACTTTTCAGTTCTGTCTTAAGCGAACACGTCAATAACTTCAGTTTTGTGAATAAGGAGGGGCTCTTAGTTTTACGATATTTCTTATACAGTGTGGCCTTTCTTCTAATGGATCTACGTAATTCCCTTGAAATCCAAGGTTTGTCAGCGCGTAGTTTCCCTGATACAGTCTTAGAAGGAACGTACGATGTAATCAAGTAGAGAAGCTTGTCCTTAAATGCGATCCACAAGCCATCCACGTCACACGTTACGCTATAACTGAGAAACAAAGGAAAGTAATTTACTAAAGCATTCTTTACAGCATCGTAGTTCCCTCTCTCGTACAGAAATATTTTTCTTGAACGCCCTTTTTGAAATTCGGGTTTCTTGCAAAAAACAGTGGCGGCAACAGCTTCATGGTCACTTATTCCCGGTGCCACTGTAACAGATTCAACTGTACCATTTTGATTGCTAAAAAGCAAATCTAAGACATTTGCACCAGTTGTGCATAAGCGAGTCGGAAAATCCACAAATTGAAAGAGCCCATCGTTGCGGATCATTTCATAAAAGGCTGAGTGTAGCGCTGATCTACTTTGTTCGACAGGAAGCCGGTTGTTCCATACGACATCAGGCATGTTAAAATCGCCTCCCAGAATAATCATATCTGATGATAAGCTTGACAGCGATCTCGATACCCTGTGAAATATTTGCGGGTTGTTTGAACTAGGTGGCCTGTAGAATGATCCCACGGCAAGGCTCTCCCCATTTGACAAAATTATTTTGCACCATACAGATTCTGCACCATCATGAACATCGCTGATTGGTACACTTTGGATGTCGTCGCGTACAAGAATAAACACTCCACCGCCATGCGCGTCTCGATCCTTTCGATATGCTACATAACACGAGGGAAAAACTTCAGAGCTTGTTATATTGTGGTCAAGCCAAGACTCAGTTCCAATAACAACATGAGCCTGTGTTACCCCTACTAAACTGGCAAAATCAGCAGTCTTGTTCCTAACACTCCGACAATTCACGATAAGAAAAGATAGCTGGCTCATAGAGTGCCTATTATGACGGGGAGGGGTACATGACTGCTATTGCACGAATTCACGAACAGAATCAGTAGCGCTGTCAAAAATGTATGCTTTCCCATTGATTATTAGTTTATCGTACTTTAACGCATACTTAGCGTTTAGACCTCGGGCATACGCACTTAACCTGCTCCTTAACTGACGCACACTGGGCGAGTAGTCTTCACTCACTGAGTAACCGGTATCCTTAAACTTAGATGCAACAGAAAGAACCCGCTGTTTGTCCTTAAATAAGTTAAATTTAACAATGATTGGTCTCTTTTTGTTTTCATCATACCTGCCTATTCTATGCGCCCTCTCAATTGCAGCGGGATCAATTTTAACACCCAGTTTTTCGTCGCAGATTGATATGACCTTAGCCTCCGAATCATTCCATGATTCTTTGTCCGTATCTGAAGCACCAAAAAAGAGCAAGTTATTTCTACGGGATCGGTTTTCCATGTCATCTTGTTTTGCTAGCACCGCATTTACAGCACTTGTCAGCTGGCTATGTTGGGATTTCAACTCATCCTTTTCAGCGTTGGCTGGCTGTTCAAGCAGACCTTCAATTTTTGAAGATAACGTTCCGATTTTGTTTTCAATTATTTCTTGGTGTTCTCGCAGAGCTCCCAATTCTTTAAGAATATTTTCTTGAACTTCCAGAATTCGTGGTAGGCACTTCACGGCAGCAACAAGTTCACTACTCGTGTCTTGGGGGGTCGGGCCTGGATTTAGCTCCACGTCACCACAGAGCAGCAGTAACAAGAAGAAAAATGCAGCGTTTCTCAACAGTACGAACCGGCGTCTAACATGATGTCTAACTACGTGAGAACCATGCATGCAACGAAACAACATGTGGGGCGTTTCCGGCAAAAAATAAAAACTAAATTTTGCAGAACGTAGACCAACCTGCGTCAGCAGAAGTAAACGTGTGAATCGCAGCACCGACATTTCGCCGGTTCCACGCCCCGATGTCGCTGTGACGCCAGCCGGTATTTGTAGCCGCCAGTCTACCACACCATCATCCACAGACGTCATCGGGCTGTAATTGTTGGAGCACCAAAAATAGGTAGGTATAGTAGAAACAACAGGTAAAAGCAATACCTGTCTTTTATTTGCAGTTAGCAAACGAAAGGGGTAAAGGGAAGTACCTTCGTGTCCTGACTTCGTCTAAGAAAGGAGCTGGTGAATACTGCCGCAGGTTCTCACCCGCAGATGGTATTTCTTACTTGTAGATGCTGTATTCTGTACTTTAGTTTCGGGTTGTGTCTAGTGGTGTGTCACCTTTTTTGGCTTTGTGTGTGCCTACTTTTGTATTGGCTATTTCCTGTCACGTGACCCGAAAGATCTAATTATGCTCTCTCTCGTCGCTGCCTGCGCCGCCTCTAGACTCCCTTCACTCGGCCGCCCCCGCCGATTCCACAGCACCGTGCACAGTCACACCGGCTCGGAAACGTACAGGAGAAATATTTAAAAAAGTAATACAGCCAATACTAAAGATTTTAGGCTCCGATAAAAATCCAACTATGTGCGAAAAATTAGAAGATCTGTGAGACACAGATCAATTGCTACAGGAGGCCGTCAAAGCTGAGTCAAAGTTAATACAAAAAAACACGAAATATTTGGGGTCTTCTGAACAGCTCTGAGATGCAGCTGCCACCCCATAAACTCAGTCCTGTGATATGACTTGGAGGAATAGGACACTGCCGATGTGCTACCGACGACTTTCCTAAAAATACGAGATGATATATGAAGAATTCTAATCGTAGACACGGAGCACTTCATGGGAAAAGTTTTCCGCTCTTTTCGGTGCAAGGCTATTCCGAAGATCACTTTATCTAATTGCAGATTTGGAGCAGTCTCCCAACCAAGGTGGCTTTGTGCAGTAGTCTGGATTGCTGTTCCGAAATTGAAGGATTCGTTCGGAAGTGTGCCGTTCCATGCCAGGTGATGAGCGCGGGTGAACGCTAGCAACGCTGCCTGTTTTTTACTGTCAGCGAAGGATGACAGAAAAAAATACATGTAGTTGGCTCCGGATGGATTCATGCAGCGGATGGATTCCTCCGGATCTGCGATTGAAATTCGCCAATTGTAATATTCCGCTTCCGCCTCTGCGCTGTCAGGGCTGGAACGGCTGTAAGGAAAAAGACATCGAGCCATAGACACGTCGATGACGCACTGTGCAGCCTTTGTGTACTTACACGGAAACATATATGACAGGATGGCACAGTTCCTTCTATCATGCGGGCTCGACAACCGGATCTCTACCAGTGAGTCGGTTTCTTCCAGCCATGTCCAGCCATCCTTAGTGTCCAGTCATGAAGAGCTGAACCAAGGCGGAGCCGCAAGTCCACGCCATCAACACAGCCGTCGACACTGTCGACGAAGCCGGTCGTTGCCAGTCCTTCCACAGTCATGTGCTGGAGTCCGAAGTCCGCCTGGTGCGGCCCCTGCCATGAGCAGAGCTCGGTGCCAAGCGCCACGGAGGCGACCACCAGGATCCGCAGCAGATGAGAATTCACCACACTCGCTTCGATCTGCGACTTGAGGTGGTGACTGCTGTGCACCAGAGACGTGTCGTGGTGGCTACGCAGCAGTAGCTCTGTCCCGGACGACGAACTGTGCAACATGCCGGCCGCTGCTGCATTCGCCTCTCCGTCCTGCCCTCCTGCCACGGCTATGGCTGTGATCCTGTGAAGGAGTCACGAGCCGTGTCCTCCGCGCTGGCTGCTGCCGATTTCCAGACCAAGCGCAGTCGCTAGTCTGGAGGGCGTCTTCTCGAGCGGCGGAGGAATGGACCAGCGACGGCCAAGACGGCTTCTTCTCTTCTTCTAGTTCTGTCACGCGCAGGTGTTATACCATCCTTTGGCGTTCCGTCGCGTCTTCTTTTCCTTCCTAGCTGCTCCATTGAAAATGCTTCAATGAATATTGAAGTTGGCTATTGATTGGCTATCCATAGACTGAATAGTCTATGATTAGTCAATAGAAAGTTTATGGCTATGTAGAAAAATATCAATAATTTTGTTGAGGAAAAGGACAGAGCATAACAGGAGTGGACAACCGCTTGCTTTGAACGAAAGTTTTTTTCTGTTTTTGTGGAAGCGGTCTAAAGCATAAATAATAAATAATGTCTCCATTTAAGTTTATGAGCGTTTTGTGAATGAGCTGCGCCGGAAGCCGTGCGTTGCTTAGCTGATACTCTCGGGCTTGCTTGTGATTATGCATGCGGGGAAACCTGGTCGTCGCTACTGCCCAGATGTAACACAAGGCATGAATAGCACTAAAAATGAAATGAAATTAAACTGAAATATATCGCTGCATTACACTGACCCCATCTGTTTGACTTAAAGATGTGGTAGTTTGTTTTTACCTGCCACAGCTTTACAGTCGGTAAGGGTCCCGCCATAGTGGAGAACTTTGAATTATTTGCGACACACTGGGCTAATTTAGCCTTTCTAGAGTGTTCAATACGTGGCAGTTTTCTCCTTCACGTAAAATGGGTTGATGCTGCCTGAATCAAGCCTAGGACTTTAGGCTTAACAGCCTAACACTACAGACATGAGTCTTCGATGCCCCGATTCCATTCGTGTTCCGTCAGTTTCTGAAAGCTATAGCCAGGTTAGGTAACTTGGCCACATCGAGGACACTCCTGTATTTCCAGAGCTTGCTCTCAGTGTAACCATAAACCAACATTGGATAGTTAACACGCTGGCTCACCGGAACCACTGCTGTGCATTTGTCATCATGGTATTCAAAATTGCGGCTGGAAGTGGGATTTTCACATTGCTGGAACACTCAGATGGCAAGAAGCGCAAATATTCTGCAGTATTTACATATCGTTTAACTTTTTATCATCGATTAGGCGATATTCGCGAAATTTCCAGATTTCTGGCCACCGTCGGGTGCAATTAGGCTATGCAGGGCACCAAAATAATTCGGTCGGAAATACCAAGCACCGACAAACAGCTATCGTAAGCCAGCATTGTGTATGGTACACTGCAGCTCATTTTACGTTGACAGGCCTGTCAGCTCGCATCTTTTGTCGTTGTTCGCCGTAGACGACGTGAAAGCATCGTGTTATTTATTGCTTTTCTTCTAACAAGGCAAAACAAACACATATACAACAAAAAGAAACTGCAGGCGAGCTCAAGACCAATAACAGACTCAAACACACGGGTCCATCCACACGCCTTCATCTCTCAGTTCTCTTCAATGTTTTAACCGGGTCCATCCACACGCCCTCATCTCTCAGTTCTCTTCAAAGTCTTCACCGCGTCTGCCTGGTTCTCATATCCCAGTCCGGGCTGAGTCTCTTGCGACTAGGGACGTCGTCTATGAGCTGCTGATTCGCCATTCGAAGGACGAACGAAGCCACCGGACGGTGAAGCTGCTGCGGAGCCGCCGATGCCGTGGATGCTGAAGTTGCCCCTGAGCTTCCGGGCCACGGACCTTTCCGGAAGGCGAAAGTCCAGGTGTTCCTGTCGTGGTCCACCGCACATGGAGCCCAGAACAACGCACATGACCAGCAGGACGAGTAGGCTGCCGGCGACCATCATCGTCATCCTTGACTGTCTCAGGCGGTGCGCCGACTTCGCATGGTTGTGGCCGCGCAGCAGCAGCAGCCCGGTGAGCGAGTACGATCGGTGCAACATGGCGATGGCAGCTCCTTTCAACTCTTGCCTCGTTGGCAGGGAGCGGCTGCTCCTGGGATGTCTGGTCGTCGCCGCTGTTCAAGGTGTCTTCCGAGCGCCCAGCGACCTGTTCAATCCAGGCTCGCGGCTGGGAGGTGTAGGCTGAGGGGGGCTTTCAGCAGCGGTGGGAGACGGCCTGGAGCGACCTTCTTCTTCTTCTTTGGCGCAGTAAATATGGCACATACCCACGCGGGGTTATTGGCCAAGATGTAGTGGCATAAAGAGGGAAATTTCCATAAAGATTACCGTAATGATTACGGCAGGGACCGTGACAGCAGCTTCTTCTCTGGCAGTGGTCTCGCGGACTCCACCTTACGCGCCACTGTGCTTCTTTTCTGCTTCGGCGGGTGTGGTTGTGTCAGGTAGGCCATTGCTTCTGCTGCTGGTGGGGCTGTTTATTTGTCATTGTGTGCTACGGAGTTGATGACGTCGTAGTAGAATTAGTTGAACAATTAATAATGATCACTTGTAGTAGAATCGAAAACTAAGTCATCCTTTCGCTTCACCTCTGTTACTGTTGAAGAAAATGACGACACGACAAGGTCACGTGACCTTGGTGGCTCAGCTGTCTCTTTTGAAGCAACAACAACTACACTACTTCTCCGGGGTTTTTTCGTTTACGACGACGATGACAACGCCGACCACTACGTCGGATTTTCTGCCTAAAGGGAGCCTTCGCTCTACCGCGTAAACACCAAGAAATCTAGATGGTATTGTGAGGTTCCGCTTCCGTCTCACCGCAGTTCCTCACGCATATTCCTACCTCCGTCCCCCTCCCAAGTTACTTGTTTTGGGAGTGCTTGGCTGCACCTACTGATACCCATCACCTAGCAGTTTATAAGCGGTTTTGGCATAGGACACCGCCCAGTTTCAGGGCAGCTGCCGCGCCGCTCCGGCCTACAGCTTCAAACAACCCACGTGAACCAGTGACTTGGACTGCGGACTGATCATAGACTTTTCTCTCTCTCTCTCACTCTCCAGCTTCTGGGCTTGAGCGGGCAACGGAGTGGATACCTACATAAGGCAAATGTAGCAGAGGGCAGCAGAAAGTTAAGTGGGCGGATAAGATTAAGAAGTCTGCGGGCATACGGCGGGTGCAACTGGCAAATGCAAGGGTTAATTGGAGAGATATGGGAGAGGCCTTTGCCCTGCAGTGGGCGTAGTCAGGCTGATGACGATGATGATGAAGGAAAGAAGAAATCGATGAGTACACTCGTGTGTGAGTTCGTCTGGAAAACACCAGTTTTATTCACGTGCATCGCGCCACCTGGGGATGATTTACGAAAAAAAAACTACCTCAGTATGCTCCACTTCCTTCCTCCTTACGGGATCGACAATCTGATCTCTACAATCGGTCGCACGTTTCTAGCCACTGGAGCATAGCCATGGCAGAGCTGCAAATCTGTCCGAGCTACGCAGTGCTTGATGTTGACGTCGGAGAATGATTAATTCGGCATATGTGAGCATTAACTCATTATCGCTATCGCGGCATACCCTTTATAACCCTCCATATGATCCACCACTCGGCTGAGTGGCGCTTGGGCGCCACGGCGCCCATCATTGCGCTCGCTTGCCTAAACGAACCTATGATGGTGATTATGAGATTATGAGATTGTGGTGGTCAGGCCTTTTACAGTGACGATGATATGTGACGCCATGCATGAACTTAGAGGATAAAACTATTTATTACTTCTTTAACAGGGCAATAACAAATCGGTCAACAAAGTGTAGGCGAGCTCAAGACAGCCACGCACTCATCCACATGCGTAAATTCGCGCCTGCCCCTCCTTCACTTCTCTTCCGTGTCACCGCAGTCGCTGCCTGACTCGCACCCTGGGCCTCGCTGAGTTGTCTACGATTTGGGGCGTAGCTCATTAGCGAGGGCGTCGACTACCGAACGACTACTGGAGCCGCCGCCCTGTGCGACGATAGGGACGGAATCGCTGATGGCGTCGTTGCTGAAGTTCGCAATCACCTGCCATGCCATGGCCGGCTCCGGAAGGCGCAAGTCCGAAAGGTTCGGTCCTGTCCCGCCGAACATGAAGCCCAGAGCGACGCACATGACCACCAGGACAAGCAGGCTGGCAGCGACCATCATCGTGATCTTGGACATCCGTAGGTGGTGTGCCGGAGTCGTATTGTTCTGACCGAGCAACAGCAGCCTGGTGAGCGAGGACGTTCGGTGAACCACGGTGACGGCCACTTCTTTTCGGCGCTGCCTCGTCTGCCTGGAGAGTCTGCGGTCGGGAGGCCTAGAACGTTGCTGTGGTTCAGGCTGTCGTAGCACCCGGGGACCCGTTCAGTTCAGGCTCACGGAGGCGGTTAATGCACCCGAGGACCCGTTCAATCCAGGCCCGTGGCCTGCAGGTCCACGTTGCTGGTGGCTATCAGGAGCGGTGCCAGATGGCCTGCAGCGACCACGGCAGCAGCTTCTTCTTCTGTGGCGAAAGTCTCGCGGACTCCACCTCGGGATCTATTGCGCCTCTCTTCTTTGGCAGGGATGGTAGCATTAGGTGGGCCGTTTTCCAGCGCCATAAAAAATACAGCACAGTATGATATTTGGAAGGTTACGCATTCGTCTAACAGCGCGGTTTCATACGTAGGTTCCTACCTCCCTTACTCACGTACTCTACTCCTGGGAGAGCTTGGACGCTCCTCCTAATGCTGCACTCATCAACCTTGTGTTGAGTAACCATCACAGCGATCTGAGCTGAAGCCTAAAATCACCCACATGAACCAGCGATTCGGACAGTGGACGCTCAATAGGTCTCGGTCTCTCTTTCCTCTGACGGTTTCAGCGCTTGAGTTGGTTTAAGGGTAAAATAAAACGAGGCATAGAAGTGTGGACGACTTGGACGGGAAAGCACCATTTGTATTCAGGCGTACAGCACCACATCTGGATGGTTCACGAAAACACAAATCAGTCAGTATGACACACTTACTCCGTACGGACTCGGCAGTTGGATCTTCAGCAGTTAGTCGCTAAAGTCGAACCGTGTCGTGCGCAAGAAGTGCTGGGCCATAAAACCGACCGAGCTAGTCAACCGTCCACGTTGTAGTCGAAATGATAGTTAAAGGCACCATAGTTCGTTTTTGCGAGCTCCATCTTGGCCTTGTGTTAGAGTAAAATACACACAATACGCAGTTTCTGCAGCAGGCACACCTCGAGGGCAAGCTAGAGAGAGGTGGCCACAAGGGGGCTCAAAAAGCAGGCACCAATCAGCGTTCCGATTATCTGCTACCTGAGGGTATCTGCAGTGCCTCAAGGTTTGGCATGGTTCCTGCGCGCCAGCACTTCGGTTCCAGGGGACATGCTGTGTAGCATCCCTGCGGGTGGTTTGCTCCTCTCTCCGGCCTGTACCTCTTCTACGGCTAGGACTACTGCTATGACTAAGGCCCTGTGCTGCTATAACAAGAGGGTTCCACAGGGCTGGCTCCTACCGGCTCCAGCAGCAAGTGTTATCTTTAAACCGTTGGATGCCTTGTGGAGCGTCTTTGAAATGCACCAGCGGCGACAAAATAGGCTTTTTATTCTGCCCCTCTCTCAAGGGACGGTTCCATGATTTTCCTCTCATGTCCTTCAAAACTTCTTTTGCTTCCTCGTCTCTAACAAAGATCTCAATAGAAATGGTGTGGACAGCATATCGAAAGTCTATAGACTTTAAAGACCTCCTTAATGTTCAAGTCAAATTTTGAAAGGGCCATGCGTTATTTAGCGATTTCTCTCAGAACGGCTCCTCCGGATGATCAAAGCAGGGGAACAAGCCAGCTTGTTCTAGATGGGCTAGAAATTATGATTAGCAATAATGAAATGAAACCGAACGCAAGTAATGAGTGCATTATACGAGCCCCAGTCGCGTCAAAAGCGATAGACTTTATATCGAGTTTCCGCATGCAGAAATTGTTGTCTGTAGATTCCATGTCTCGAAGCCACACATAGAAGGCCGGCGTATTGGAAGACCCCGGATTAATTTACACCACATAAGTTTCTTTAATGTGCGCCGGCATCGCACAGCAAACGGGCGTTTTTGCATTTCTCGCCCATCGAAATACGGTTGCCGCTGCTGTGACTGAACCCGTGACCATTGGATCGGCAGCCGAACGTCAATCATTTCTATCCAATTGTCTTAGTCGTACGCCTTAGTGGAAGGCTCCGTATTCATTGCAATCACTTTGTGTTCTTGAGAATGTGTTGAGTCCACAGTAGTCAAATATTCTTGCATTTTCCCTCCCTCATAATGCGGTCACCGCTGGAGGAATCTATTCCGCGCTTATGGGCTCAGTGCCGGATGCCATATAAGCACTGAGCCTTCAGCGAACTTTTGATCTGAACGATGTTCAACCTGCTTCTGATGTCACTTGTACGTCAGATAACTCAACCTCTATAGGGAAAGAGCAGATCATGAGATCGGTCATCGGCTGTAATCAGTAAACAATTAGAATAGAAGAAGGCAATGTGAACAATACAATTTGAACAAGACTTCGTAAACTGTGAACCATGTTCAACTAACACTTTCGTTTGGTCGAACAAGGTGCGTACTTTCGCGAAGAAGACACAACGAAGAAACACATACATGTACAGAGCGCATGCACATGTCTTTGTTTTGTTCTGTCTTTGCTGCGCAACTACGTATATTATCAGAAATTGTGAAGAGGGTGTAGATTTCGAACTTCGGAGTAATCGAAGAAAAATTTTGTTCCTCCTGAAACAGGCGGTGCTAATATCAGAAATGGCGCAAATCATGTGCATGGTCTAAAGCAGCTTTCCACATCTAGCATAGAAAATATGTAGGAACGTTCTTCACAATTACGAGAACGGTTAGCGAACGTTGATTTAAGAATATTCCGGAAGTGATTCTTCGGAACACAGTTCCTCGTCATGTGTCCACTGTGATAAGGGTGGCGTGGTTGAAAAAATGATGAAGAAAAGAAAGAGGCCAAAATATTTCGTGGCCTTATGGATGGCGTTCAGTCTAGTTACCATTAAGAGGAAAATATCAGTCAAGACTTGCGGTCATGCGGGGCATCAGTGAATGCACGGTGTTACACCGACGCCAACCCCGACGCCACTGACCTGCGGTGTCGGGCATACCACAGCTCACAGCCACAATCCCCGGCGTAGAACGAAGCGATTATAGTGATGATTGTGAGGTAACCAGGCTATCTTCTGGAACTATCACCTTGCGCCACCTGCCAAAGTAGAGGAGGCCTTAGTGGGACTTTAAAACTCTGCACCTTTGGTGAACTTCGAGCATTGAACCATTTATTGCTCTTCTGGTAGGACTAAACAAAGACAGACAAACATCAGACAATTACGGACTTTATGATGTTCACCGCGTCTTATTCGTTCCCTGGCCCTCAAGTTCAGCAGGGACGCGGCCCACCGAATGACGACTGGAACCGCCGGCCTGCGCCACGGCGACGAAGCCGCTGATGGTGTCGAAGCTGAAGTTGCCCATGACCTGCCCTGCCATGGCCGGCTTCAGAGACCGCGAGTCCAGGAAGTTTCGTCGTGGCCCGCTGAACACGAAGCCCAGAGCCACGCCCGTGACCACCAGGACGAGCAGGCTGGCAGTGACAATCATAGTGATCTTCGACTTCCGAAGACCGTGCACCAGAGACGACTCGTTCTGGCCGCGAAACAGCGGCCCGGTGAGCGACGGCATGCGATGCAGCATGTCGAGGGCCGCTGCTTTCAACTCCGGTGTCTTCTGCAGGGTACCTCTGGAAGCCTGGGACGTCGCGCCGACACGGGCTACCTTCCGAGTGGCCGGGCACCCGTTCAGTCCAGGCTCGCGGCTCAGGGGTCCGGGCTGCAGGTGGCTTGCAGGAGTGGTGGCGCAGGACCTACAGCGACCGGAACACCAGCTTCTTCTTCTGACCGAAGTCTCGCAGGTTTCACCTCACGTGCTGCTGCGCTTCTTTTTCCTCGTTTGGCAGGTATTGTTTTATGTTATGTATTTCGTAATTGTTACTTCGGCGGTTGTTGTTGTGTTGTGTTTTGTAGCGTTTACGAAGACGTTGTGGTAGAAATAGATGTAGTTTTGTAATCCAGCATTCCTGTTTGAAGTAGAACGAAGAAACAAAATACTACCTGTGTCGTTACTGATTCGGCAAACGGGAGGATCTCTCTGAAGTGCATAACGCCCAAAATATTTAGAAATGTAAAACTGAGGTGTGTAGGGGAACATGGGGAGATTTTTTTTTTCTTTTCGTAACGAGCCAAATCTATGAACCGAAAACAAAATGAAACTGAGCTGTAATGGCATGAAAATGTGTACATATTTTCTGTGCATAAAACTTCCGAAACGAAAGAAGTTAAATAACGCCTGCAAAACCCGCGCGCAAAATTTATTTCGAATCGAAAACGTGCCAGATCTTTCTGATGTACAGAACTAAATTAGCCAAATCCGCTCGTGAGAGTCAGCTTGAGAGCATTAGCCTCATAGCTCGGACTATTTCCAGCGTGCTTTCTTTTCTTCCATCTAAAGCACATCGTCGACTGCGAAGAATATTTAGAGATCGGTGGAAGATCTGAACCTAAAATACTGTAATAGCGAAGTGATCATTAGCCGCGTCGCTGAAGAGGCAAGCATGCACCTCTTCTACACAGAGCGCTAAAGCGTTTGGTTGGGTAGTTTGTACCGGCTTCATGAATGCGGTTCATGATTGCAGGTTTGCCTCTAGCTGTGCTCGTGTCTGTCTTCTTTCAAAACTGTCGCAAGTAATCGATTGCCTTTAAGAATTTGTAAATGAATAAGGCCACTGTGGCCCTCATCAAGCAGTACGCTGCTGCAAAGATATAAATAGCGCCAATATTCGCATAACTGTCGCCTCAGCGAGATTAAATCTTCAGAAAAGAACGAACCGAAAGGCTTATTTATTTATAATACATGATTGATATAAAATGTGATTTAAGCGCCGTAAACTAATGACACTGATGCCCTACTCCTGACATGTGTTCACTTCAACCAGCCAATCACTAAGCGAGTCCGTTGAAAGACTCAGAACCCTTGTTTGTGTACTTTTCCTGTGTGGGCGTGCGAGGCTTTTCGTTAACTACAGCTTCTGACCCCTCCATTTGGTTTCTTTCTTCTGTGCAGTTTTTTTTCGCATGGCTTCCCGTTATCTAACGACTGCCACCCGGCGCCAGTTCGACACGCTGCTTTCGCCGACTGAGATGACACAGGACAGAGTGCAACGACCGTTGAGGAAGAAGGGAGCGCCGGGTGTTGTGTACGTTTGTCAACCAGGAACCGGAAGTGCTTTGAGCCGGCCGTCTCTCCCGAATGGGGATTCGACAGGAGGGGGCTGAAAAAAAGGGTATACAGGAAGACTTACTCGCCCTAATGCATCGAAATAAACGCAAAAAAGGCCGTTTCTGTCCCTCTTTCCCGCCCATGGCGAGTGTATACTTGTGTTGCAACGAACGTAAAAACACGTCTTTATGTACATTTTTTCATTCTGCTTGGATAGATCCATGCATGGGTAGGGACGGGTAGCATAGAGGTGGGGTAGAGCGGGTCAGGGATATAAATGCGTTTCCATATCGAACGGGTTCTCTGACGTCACTATGCGAAATGTCATACGTCATGCCTCCTGCCGCCACCGCCTGCTGGCGTCAGTATTAATTCATCACGCTGCTGGAGGCGCGCAACGGAGCGAACCGACGTCGCATAGTCGTAAGAGAGAGGGAGAGAACTGACGCACAAAGAATCGGCCATGTTCTGTACAGGTAACAAAGGACAAAATCTATGAAAAAGCCTAAAAAACACCCCATGCTGACAAAAGGAATAAAATGGGCTTGCGTCTGTCAGTTTTCGTGATTACGCCTACTTCACGCCAAACAAAGACGTTACATAATGAAAAGAACTAGTAGTGGAAGGGGCCAGAATTATTGTGAAGGTGACGCCGTCCCCGCCTGCTCCCATAGGCGCACACAAAAACAAGGGTGAGAAACTAAATGTCCGCGTGTGAAGCATTTCGCAGCGATGCGCATTAGTATGAAAATAATGAAAAATGGTAAGTACGTGCACTGTTCAAACAATTAATCCGTGGTGGACGTTCGAAGCTTTTGATAAAAGCGCTATCCTCGCCAACCTCTCTGTAGAAAAGTTCAAATCTGTCCTGAATAACGCCGCGTAGATAACGTATTAGAGTGTGGGCACAATGCTGCAGATGTTCGTGTAATAAAATACACGGCGAGCCCCACTCGCCTAAGTATGACATTTTGAACTCCAATGAAATACTAATAGCAATTAACAAAAATTACGCTGCAAACAAATGCTTTTAAACTTAGCTCCTGAAAAATCATCCTTAGGAAAGCATCATCTACTTTGAAATAACTGCAAGTGGTAACAATCACATTATTAACGAATAATGAGCAAAATTAAAAGTTGTAGTTGTTAATTCACCATAAAAAAAACTTGTGTCTTCGTGGAATGAACAGCAGCGGTAGATATGGTTGACCACATAGCCGATGTTTTGTCATGCATAATATTTATGCTTTGTTTTTCAGTGCTGTATATATAGCGGGTGTTCCAGCAAACACTTTTAATAATAATAATTGGTTTTTTGGGGAAAGGAAATGGCGCAGTATCTGTCTCATATATCTTTGGACACCTGAACCGCGCCGTAAGGGAAGGGACAAGGGAGGGAGTGAAAGAAGAAAGGAAGAGAGAGGTGCCGTAGTGGAGGGCTCCGGAATAATTTCGACCACCTGGGGATCTTTAACGTGCACTGACATCGCACAGCACACGGGCGCCTTAGCGTTTTTCCTCCATAAAAACGCAGCCGCCGCGGTCGGGTTCGAACCCGGGAACTCCGGATCAGTAGTCGAGCGCCCTAACCACTGAGCCACCGCGGCGGGTGCAAACACTTTTGAAAATTATTAAAAAAATACACTTTTAGAGAAAAAAATGTGGAGGACGCTTAAGCTTCGTCTTCTAGAGTGAGACGCGACAGCGTATTGCAGCGTTGCCAAGGAGGGCACGGGACGCCATCGCCCGTACGGCGCGACGCGTGGCCCGTTGGACAATTTAAAGAAAGGACGCCTGTCTCACGTATCTCGGTGTACACCCGAACCGGGCCGTAAGGGAAAGAAAATGAAATGGAAATTGGTTTTAAGGAAAGGAAATGCCGCCTGTGTCACAATTCTCGCTGGACACCTGTACCGCGCCGCCGTAAGGGAAGGAAGATCCCTTCCCTTACGGCGCGGTTCAGGTGTGCACCGAGATGCGCCATTTTTCGCTCACGACCAACGCCACCGACGACACCGGCTTTTCGGGGACACGAGCTCCTGAACGCTGTCGCGTTAAAAAGAAAACCTATTCAGGAGGAATCATGCTCCTGCGACGCACGTCAGTAATTATGAAAAATGTCCTAAATAAATAGCGAGGTTAAAATTTAATAATTCATTTTCTAAATAACGAAGTTTGCTGGTTTTTGAAGTTGGCGAGTCTGTAGTCATGGAGAAGACGATGACTTATCAGTTTTTTTTAAACAAAGAAAAAGTCGCTGCCTTAATGCGTGAAGCGCCAAAAAAAACTCCAAAAGAGGACAACAACAAAATAATAAAACTTAGTTTTCGCACAAAACCAAAACTCAGGGCAAGAGAAGCGCCGGAAATCTCGTACAAAAGCAACATCTACTGATGAGGTATCGCAAAGGCTGCAGCGCACAGTTCGAAACAACGGTGGTAATTTCCCCGTCTACGGAGTCTGGACGCTCGGCACTGACTGCGGGCGCCGTTATCTTTTGCTACGACGCTCGGCGCAAGAAAAACGCCAGTCAGCGTCAACTACGCGCTGGTCGATTCTCGGAGCCCTGAAAACTGCTGTCAGCAGTTTCATTTCTTTTTGTCTCTCGATATGGCTATCAGACGAGATATATGTGAAGCTTCGTCATCCCTTCATTTCTAAGTCACTAGGTTTAGCTACCGTTCGCGTGTAGTCGTTGCGTGTTGGGAAGCGCACCAGACAGAGAAACGTTTCGTCCGCGAAGCGCAGAGGGCCTGCGTGGCAGTGGCTGTGTGGCAGTGGCAGTGGCAGTTATTGTGGTTTGTAGTGACAGTTTCGCCAAAAATGGTAACGTTTGCTTTTGAGGTGCTTGCTTCGCTGGTGCGTTTGTGACATGTCCATTGCGATGTCAGTATCTGAAGTTATTTATACGTGCTGAAGTGGCACCGCACCCATGTAGGATCGAAACTTCAACGTCGCGGCGTGAATTCTGTGGGAGTCGCCGCGTCAGCGCAACTCCAATGCGCCGCTGCCGAGAAAGTGAACATTGTGATCGCTAAGTTGAGCGCGCAAATGGACTCGGAGTGTCGTCCAGACTGTATGCTGCTCAACATCCTGGCCATCGTGTGCTGACCGGTCCCACATTTATATCGATATTTAATCGATTTAACACCACTGGATAATTGTAAGTTCAGAAAAGAAGCGACCAGCCAGTGCTACCTATGATTTTGACATCGATGTCCTGTTGTACGGCTCCGTCAGGCTGAAAGCAAGCTTCGTCGAAATTTACCAGCGGGTTTGGAGCGAGTCCGTCTTCAGTCTGCACGTCACATTCAAGACACAGCTACCACCTGTACCCTGTGCTCCTTGACCGGCTGCTCAGGCCAAATGACTTTTTTTTTTTGAGAAACAGCTCGATTTTTGCGACTGGTGCCTGATTCAATGCGACGAAGGCCCGGAATTTCTCCTCGAAGTGTTTTGGACTAAGGAGGCCGAATCTTCCAGTGACTGGAATGCCAACTTGCACAACGCCCAATATTGATGCCGCCAGAACCCATACTGGCTGCGGGAGCATAAGCACAAGGTAAGATGGTCAGTAAATGTTTTGTGTGGCATTTACAACGGCCGCCTTGTTGGCCCTTACTGCATTTACGGAAACTACTGCAAAGAGATATGCAACCTCCGTTCTAAAGGGCGCCGTCTCTTAATTTGGTTTTAGAGTTGATCGCGTTCAAAAAATGGAGTTCCACGATGTAAAGAAACCGCCAACGCTAAACAGAAATCCGCGCGCTGTCACAGGAGCGTGGCTTTATTACTTTAACGAAGCTAGCATGGTGCGACAGAAAGAAAAAGAAAGTCTGCTCCTGGATTAGTCTGAGGTCATCATCATCATCAACTGCACAGGCAGAGCGCGAGGAGAGTGGTCTCAAAATCGAAGGCAGAGTAGTTGGTGATTATTACTATAGTCGGATATAACTCAACAACGAAGCCGCTTTTCCCCACCAAAGACCACCTTCCAGCCAATGGCGTCGGGCGATTCTCTTGACCCTGCTAGCGTGACAATGCAGGAAGGGGACTATCCCCGACCATGAAAGGAGGAGACTATCCCCTTTCATCTGCCACGCCCTTCATGGCCACACTAGGGGGGCCATGAGAATTACCCGATGCCATTGGCTGGAAGGTTGCCCGTGACAGGGAAAAGCTGTTTCGTTCTTGAGTTGTATCCGGCTATAACCAGGAAAAATAACACATTTCGAATTGGCAGCCGCAATCATTGCAAAACGTCACCAGTGGACAGTGCCTTTTCAATAGAGTTCCGGCCCTCCTCATGCGATCAGTTTTGGTTTGGTGCGAAAAAAAATAGTTTTTAGCTCTACAGGGCTTTACGGAACGACCTTTTCTTGGCTTTAAAAAATGATGCGGCATCGTATTCACCATGGCTGCAAACTCGCCATTGGCAATAACCATCAAATTTTGTTAATTAGAAACTTCAGTAAATTTTAGAGTAATTTGCCGCGTAATTAGCTTGTTTTTCGCTATTACTGATGTCCACCGCTGTTGCGAGTTCACCCCTGTAGAGATTTTCGTTTTTTCGCGTAAACTATATTTTTGAGAATTTGATAGGCTCCACTGAAACGCCAGATATATTCAGCACGATAGCTAACCGGGCGAGTTGGTGATTCATTTTTAAATTAACAGCGCAGAAATCGGGGGCTTCAAGGGGAGAAAAACACAGGACAAGGACAAGGTTTTTCTCCCCTTGAAATCCCCGTTTTCGGCGCTGTTACTTTAAAAATGTACGAAATATATTGATCACCCTTGAAAGGATTTTGCTCTATCTACTGTTTGCTGCGTCGTGGTTTGTCAAGCACTATAGCGCAGCTCTGACGCAGGGGAAGCTGTCCCAGGCAAGGAAATGCGGTCATCTCTGAGAAATCGTGTGTACACCTGCTTCGTTTTAGAACATTAAAAGTATGCTAAAATTCTGCCACACAGGTCCGAAGGCAGGGTGAAATTTATTCTGCAGGGAACCGTAATATCGGCGCCAAATTAAACACGAACATGTGGCAAAAGGTCCATTTTACGTCGTCTGCCTGTCGCCGTCAGAGATAGGCGCGCCTATGCCGTTCGCGATAGTTTTTGCTTGTTTTCTTCGGAGTTCATTTTCTCGCTTGGACAGTGGAGCGCCACATTCACACATTCCACCAGTCTACAGCTCCGCAGCGCAGTTTCGCTGGCGTCACCGGCCGTGGCCCGCGTGGGTGAAGCGAGCGCTCGCTGCCCTGTAGCGCTGTGACTTTGCTTCCGTCATCGTCGCGTTATCAGTGTCTAGTTGCGATGCGAAGAGCGGGAAAGACCGAGCGGGTTGCGGTCGGTGTCCGACGCGACAGTTCCCCAGTCGCTTGTTTCTGGTAGTGAGCGCAACTTTATCGCTGCCAGACAAGCTCGAACACGCTCGAAGCATTCGCACGTCAGCGTGTGGCCCGAAAAGAGAGCGCGGATCCTTTCTACCGTCATGGTGCGCAGCAACGCGTCATTGCAAAGAGAACAGCTCGTCTAGTTTCTACAACTGGCAGAATTTCCCGGGCATCCCGTGGTGTAGGACGGCTTGGAAGCATGCCTCGTGGTCACGGACGGCGGGTTGTCCGCGAGCATCAGGGCCTACTTATTGTGGCAGCTGCAGCAGACGCACTCAACCTCGGGGCTCGGGAAGTAGTGGTAAATTTTCGCTTGTGTTCCAACGCGTGAAACAGTAGACGCCGTTTGCACGAGGCTATGCTGCGAGGCCGTGTATCGTTGCAGAACCCAGCGGTTTCAGAAGCAATTGGAAAGCAAGGCATGTGTTCGCACGAGACCATGCATCGTGGACTACGGAGAACTGGCGCTGCGTGATATTCTCTAACTTCTCAACGTTTTCAACTCATCGGGGCCAGCGCATGTAGACAGCCGACAACACCAGGCGTGCCTTTCCTGCCATATGTTCCCGTCGCCATGTATGAGGTAAGATTGCTTTAATGCAATGGCCATCATATTGAGTTTTCTCAATTTAAGCAACCGGTCGGCGTGTATTTGTTCAAATCGCAACTAGACGCTGATAACACGCCGAGCATGGAAGTAAAATCGAAGCGCTGTAGACTTGGGAGCTACGAGCGCTTACTTCACCCACGTGGTCCACAGCCGGTTCCTGCAGTGAAAGCGCGCTGCGCGAGTATATATCGGCGCATAGTGTGAATGTGGCGCACCACTGGGGCAAAGCAAGAAAATTAATGTGAAAGTAAATATGGGCAAATATCGCGAACCGGGTGAGCGCGCCTATCTGTGATGACGACGGGCAGAAGGTGTAACATGGACCTTTGGCCGCGCACTCCGCTGTTCACATTCCATTTGACGTTGATAGTACATTGTGCGGCATGCTTGAGTGGCGTTGTGGAAAGGGGGAACTCTAGTGCTGAAGAAGATATCTTGAAATGAGCTGTCGAACTGTACTTAAAGGGCAACTGTTGAGGTTTTACAGTTCGACTAGCTTAAAGGAATCGAAGTTGTGGAACTTACAGAGAAAACATGCGGAGCTATTTTGTGTTAGCTTTAGAAATAGGGGCGTAATCATCGTATAAAACCACGACGCCATTGAGGCTTCTCTACAGCGCACAGCACCAGGCAGAGGCCCTCATGGTGACGTCACCAATGGTGGCGGTAAATTTCCAACGCAGCAACGCTTACTCGAAAAAAAAAACGCCACCGAAGGCGTTTGGCGGCATCGTTGCTTGGCGGCATTCGACTACAGAGAAGGCGGAGGTGAAAGGAGCTAAATCTAAAACCTGACCGTTTAGTGACGCCAGTACCGGGCTCCTCCTCCCTTCTAGAGTGCTGTCTAGAGCAGCCTCAACATCATCATTGGTTTAACTAGTGATTACATCGCCATTTTAACTGCGACCGCCAAAAAACTTGGCATCGATAATTTACGTACAAGGTTCATGCATTCGAATTCTCAAATATCGTCGAATTCTCAAAAGCTGAAACGGCTTCCCGTTAAGTCTGCAGAAGATACAGCCTTTCGAGATTTTATTTGCAGGTAAAGAAATGCGCGAGTGGGAATTGAAACATCACAGGGAGAGACATACACATACCGCCTGGTGTATGCGGGAGGAGGGGGGGGGGGGGGGGTGTCGAGGGTAGAAGCCGAGTCGCCTTAATGCGTCCACTCCGTCATCATCGCGCGCGCACGCTTCTGGCATTCGTCTCCCAGCGCCCGTCTTTTCGGCGTTTCTCCCCACGGCCGCTGCCAGACATTCGCAGCGGGGGTTGACTGACGCTGTTCCTACTCTGCGCGTCTTGTTTTGTGGCTTTCTTGATTTGTTTCTTTTCGGGATGCATTACGTTGACTCTCTTTAAGAGCGCTCTCGGAAGCGTGTCTGGGCAATTTAACTTTCAACCGCGCTCATGCATCGCCCCCTCCAAGAAGAGGCTTCCACAACGGGGCCCCAGGAAGGAGGGATATAGTAATGGAAGCGAGGAGTGCATCCGTAAAAGTGGTTGGGAGTTTCGTCTTAATTTGGTATAGCCTGAGCTCTTACAGCCATATTTATTCTCAGCCGCCAGGTAAGCGGTTAGCATTGCTTCAGATAAGCTCTTGTGAAGGAATCAGCCCTTCTATGTGCCGTCAATTCTGCACTCTGGTTCTAATTAAAAAAAAAATCCGTCACTATGCTCCGCTCGGAGAAATGGCTGCAACAGAACGCTTCGAAAGTTCGGATCTATTGTTTGTATTTTTGTGTGATGAAGGTTATGTCGCTAACATCGAGCGCACCTTCTACAGTCTAAAACAGGAAGGACTCGGAGGGCTTCCTGGCTCGTTCCTTTAATGACTCTCTCCTGTGCTTCATACATTATTTCCTCGAAGAGCAAATTTTATTCCCTTAAAGTAAGTAAACATTGCTGAAGAATATCGCAGGTGCGAGGGAGCGGAAGGAACGCGAAGTTCTTGAAGCCTTGCAGATAGCGATGTTTGGCCAGAGATAGGACACTTCGGTTAGTTTCGGTTTAAACTTCTTCAGCGAACCTGGCGACTGGAGGATGACTGGTGCTTAAAACTGAATCATTCCTGCCCACGCACGTGGCGCGATAAGGCTTCCCTCCGGCCGCTATGGGAGGAATTGGCGCTGACGTCTGTATTTGTTGCGCATATGGAAGTTTCCTACTTCTGGCTTGGCCCTGACAAATATGCAAGTGAGGCTTCCATCCACTTGTAAAGTAAGGACTTTGATTTGTTGGCTTGCCAAAGTGATTGTGCGTTTTATGGCATTGTGTGTTTGTTGTACATGCGCTTTATTGATGAAGAAGAAAGCAGGCAGTTTTTATATTTGAAGATTGAAAGGTGACACCACGTATTCGGAAGAACCACTCCCCTTTGAATACTTGTAAACCGGCCAAGACCAAGAGGCGACAAGTTTTTCGTGGAGGAAGTGTGCCCTTCTCTGAGTCTGGGTCTCTTTTTCACCAGTCTAGCTGTGAGGCGTCTGCTTTGAAATTTTCCGTATTCATAAAACCATCTATCCCCGTGACAAGTGTGCTTTACGCATTCAATAGCGATGGCCTACGAGAAATGGTCATGTAGGAGGAATGGTCCCCGTTAGAAGGGTTGACCTTGCGGAAGCTGCGCGACCCGTCAATTAAATGCGAAGGAGTTCGTCGCTCTCTCTGCTTTGTGTATTCACCGCCACTCTTTGCCTCTCTCTGTCTCTCTCTCTATCCCGAAACTGTCTCCTTCTTTCACCGGCAGTATACGCATACGCTGGACGTACAGAGTCGGTTCTGCTCTGGGTCTCGTGCATTACATGCTGCCGCCCGAGGTCGGCTCGGTTCAAAGCTCAACCATTGTACGAACGACGGCCTAAGCGCGCGCAATGTGTGCACAACTACGTCTCATAACGTCCGCGAAGCGCAGACGGATTACGTGTCCTCGCGGTCCGCCCGGATGAATGGAATATCATTCGAACGCAGTGTCACTTGCGAGTCTCTCCTGGTCATGTTTGCGCTGCGCATATCGTGCCTCATTGCGGGCGGTTGCTGTGCAGCGTTTTCTTTCTTATTCTACGAGTTTAGGATCGCTTCGAAGGTGAGAAACGTTACTGCCGATCTCTCCTCGGCTGGGCCCATTTTGCTGCGTCAGAGAGATTGAGCAAATTGGTGATGATCAGTGACGTACAGCTCTATGAAATGGGGCACGTTGAAATTAGAGGGAGTTGAAGTAGTTGCTCCATACTGGCGGGATTACAGGTTGGGTTAGGGCTTCATCGTAGCGAGATTTTGTAAAAGTGTCAAAGATCGTAAACATTTGTAGTTCATTTTTGTGCTCCAAAGCGTTCTGGAGTACAAAGGCCTCTGATGTTAGTCAGGCCGTTTCGGAAACTAAATGCACATATGCAATTTGTTGCGTCACTTGGAGTTATAGAGCAACCGCCTCGCATGCGGGAGGTGCGATGTTCGACCCCCAGTGCCGCGGGGCACCCACCTGTTACACAATAAATACAAGCTTTGTACTGGCCTGGTGCTAGATTTATTCGGGGTGAAATTAATGCTTGAGAAATTTGTCTTTGCCTCACCTAAGTAGACGAAAATAACTTGTGTCATGGCGCTCTTTCGCGGCAGATGCCCTGGCGCCAATAAAAAAAATCATCACATTGGGCGTGGACCTTGTTTTCATGAACGATTGGGAGCGCGCATGTCAGGTACAAGTTATGAGAACAGATGAGGTTTCACGACTTGGAACAATTTGTAGAAGTAACAACTACATATTGCATCATATTGCGCTGTAGTTTGCACATGAACCCCAGTGCCGAAGTTATATTAAACTTCCGAAGCGTCCGCTTCATTACTACGCATCATTATCGAGCAATACATAAGCTATAGCATGCCGTAAAATGAAAGCTCGATGCAATTTGCGCTGATTTCTTTATGCCATCATTCAAATAAATACCCGTTTGGGCTGATTTCCTATCGTGTAGCCACGGATCGCGGTGTGACGCGACCGGAGTCGAACACACGACCTTGATGGGGGTAGCACGGAGCGTTTTGGTGGCCGCCCGTTACCGAGTACAGGCTGGGGCCTCTCAACTTCACTCCAGTCGTTTAGGAAGCAAGAATAAAAATAAAACTGAAGGCAAAAAAAAAGTCAAGCGTACAAGCCTCACGCACGATGCGGTGCGTCGCTGTTCAGTGTCACTTAGTTCGAGGAAGAGACAGCCGAGGAAGATGGATGGCGTCTTCGAAACTCCGCCGCGGAATATGACAAGAACAAGAAGCGAGCGTAGAGAAGGCGGACAGAGGGGAGGGGGAGAGCGAAGAAAAAGGGAAAGAAAAATACGAGTCCATCGCTAATCTTTCTTAAAGTCGACCGCTCAGTGTTCCGCTCATAACTCGGGGATATGTGGAGTGCGTTATGGTCGCTCTATCTGGACTCTTGGTGGCTTGTTCTCTTCCTCACGATGTGGGAAGGGCGTAGAGCGATTCTTGTTTTGAAAGCTGCGCCTGGACTAATGTGCGGACCGCGCGCGCATTGAGATGGGTGGTGCGGAGGGATGACTGAAAAGAAAAAAAAATAGTGAAGAAGAAGCGACAGAGTCGCATGAAAAACAAAGCCAAGAGGAAGGGAAAGAAGGCGCGTGTGTGTGTGCGGGAGGGAGGGGGGATAGAACGCTTGTTTCTGGGCGTTGTTCCGCCGGCGCATATATTGCATTT
Organism: Amblyomma americanum; assembly: GCF_052857255.1. NCBI lineage: Eukaryota > Metazoa > Arthropoda > Arachnida > Ixodida > Ixodidae > Amblyomma > Amblyomma americanum. The sequence goes on along the minus strand of NC_135507.1, from coordinate 11,704,057 downwards.
CATTTTTTAGGCGAGTACGATGACCTCCACTTTGCAGCACTGTGCGCGCACGGCTTTTTGTTGCTGCGTAGTTACGCTTCCTGACAGCGCAGATCCTTTGCGGGGAAGATCGGCAGGCCTAGCATAATTACTCTTTCCGACTGCTTCTTCTGTTGCTCTAGCGGTAGGCTTTGACTTGAGCGGTCTTCAAGTAAGCTCTCTGTTACAAAGTGGCATGCAAGTTTGCGCCTCTTTTCTCTTCAGACAATCTTTCGATACTCTATGCGCAACATGGCGTTTCCAAAGATGTTTTATGCTGATAAAGAACCTAATCGCCGCAAGAAAAAATACATCAACGTTATGGTCCATTCTTTGTTATTTAGGTGCCTGAGACAGAGCCTTGATGCATAATTTACTGTCAATGATCTCACCAAGCAGTACAGCAAGCCAAACGCTAAGTCTAACATGAAAATCCCACCATTCCCGTCATCGGTTCCTAACATTTCCCGCCCTTCCGGCGGGGAAAAAAGCGCTCTTTAACAAAGTCGAATAGCCAGTTAAGCCCTTTTTTTTCCCTCTGTGTAGTGTTAGGGCCCTCATGGCCTAGAAACACTGTATAACGTAGTCGTGCTTCGGGAGAATCATAGCGTTTTAATCGGAACGATCAAACGACCGTGACCTTTCGTGTTATCGAAACAACCGGCAGTTACGCGTTCAACGAGCCGTGCCCGAACATGCACCGCGCGCCATGCTACACACGATGTACGCTAAATCATCCCTATTCTTCCCGCAGTCTACGTTCGATCGTGTATGTATGCTCTTATTGTAACGGTAAAGTGTTCCACGGCTGATAAGGGGGCCCTAATCACGGCTGCAACGGCTAGGCCGGGAAGCAAAGCCAACCAGCGTAGGGAAAAAAGGTGAGCGGGAAAGCCGTGTGCTCTTTTTTTATCGCACTCTCGGAGCTGCCGCTGGCCTGGCACACCATGCAGGGGTCGGGGAGGGGGGCGGGTAGGGGGGATGCCGGGTGCTGTACGCACTAAACTACAGCATCCCGTGGGAGAAGTGTGACGTGAGCAGCGGTCATGACGTCGGCAGGACACACCGCTTGAATGCACCTCTTGAGTGGTAGGTACACACAACACACGCTAAAACGCATGCTCTTTGCTGTCGCTGCGCTCGACGTTGTTCGGGTTTCGTTCGCTTACAGACCGGCAGCTCGCTATACTTACTGGTGCCGCTTCGGACGGTCAAGAAGGGTGGCGAGAGACAGGGAGGAAGCGGAGAAGGGGAGGGAGGGGGCGGAGAGTCTGTGCGCTCTCAGAACCCCGTTGAATAATGACTGACCGTTCGCGGAGGCGATATTTCAAACCACTTGCGCCAGCACCCGCTCTTTCCGTTTTCCCACCCAATGGCTGGCGGCCGGCCGCTCAGTCGGGCGTCGCAAGCGCGTTATCTTTTGTGCCACGACTGCCCCCTGGTAGTTTTTATCATCACGCTACGACTCTCCCTCCTACCTTCTCCCTTTTCTTTTTGCTGTCTCCCTTTCTTCCCCGGTAGACTTCAGGAGTGGAGGGATGGTGAGCGCGTGACGGCAAAGCTCTCTGCGTTACACGAGTTTTGTGGGGAAGAGAAGGGGAGAAAAGAAGAGGGAGGCTGGACGGCACACACTGTCTGGACTCGCGCAGTTACAGAGACCGCGGGCTGCTTGCTACTGCGCAAGGGCCGGCAGCAACTTCTGGGCGCGCTCGAACTGCCCTTCCCCAGAGCCTCCCTTTCTCCCTATACTCCCGCCTGGTTGCGGGAGGAGCAATAATTTGGCCGCTTAGCGCCATAAATTTCCCGCCGTCGGCTTCCCTACCCACCCTTTTTCCTCCCTTTTTTCTGCTGTGTTCCCTTTTGCCGAGCCAGCTTTCGGATAGTTTGTTTTCGGTTCGCCCAAGTTTCTCGCTTTCTTGTTTGCGTCTTTATTTCCATCTTTCGGGTCTCCATCGTTCACTCCTTTATGGTCGCTTACGTGTTGTTCTCCGGCGCTGAGAGATAGCCAACCGCCCCGCGGCGAGTTTTGCGTCGTTGGTCATTGCCTTCTTCACCGCTTAGTCGGGCGAGTTGTCGTGCGTGCTTGGCTGCTGGCGTCCTTCCTTGGCATCTTTGTTTTTTTAGGGGAACGTTGCTTCGCAGCTCCTAGCCTGCCCAAAACCGGCCATTGTTTCAACGAAAAACTGCCTCCACAAGTTCACAAGGGTTGCCCGATCGGCTAGTTGGCTAAACATCGCGAAGAACTACTACTAAAAATAGGAACAAAAACAAAGATGGAACAGTGTCTGCGTCCCTCATATTCCTTGGGTTCCTCCTGTGTGTCTCTTCAGTGCTTTTGTTCCTTGTGCCCTGTGTCTGTCGCTTGTGGGATCCTATGTTCTTCTTGGGCTCTGTCTTGGAGGGCTGGCTTTTTGGGATGCCTGGAGAAATGTGAGCTTCTCTCGAGAAGTTATTAAGCCGTTAGTGCTTAGAATTCAGCCTTTGCGATACTTACACCAATGATACTTTAACACTTTGCAGCGCTCTGAGAAGCAAAGAGCTCATTTCCGCTGTCTGCTCAAGGTTATCTACCTCTGATCGTTTCCACCGTTTGGTTTATGCTAAGAACAAGGCAAAAGAAGTCCATTATTTTGCGCACCCTTTTATGCTGAAGGCCCTATACATTACTGTATGCCAGCGTGCACTACCGGTACATCTGTAAATCGATCCGCGCACTACATGTAAATTGACCCCTCGCACTACATGAAATACATTCCGGTGGAACTAGAAATATTCTGCATCCAATATATGGCGGTTGCTTACTTGAAACCAGGACGCTTGGGATAGACAGGAAAAAGCCCTACTCATTCCCCATCTGCATTCTCCTTGTTATCATTCTGAACATAATTTCCCAAAGTCTTTATTAGTGACTTGGTCATGTCTCTATAATTTCGAGTTGTCTTGACCACATTTGTACTATCAATGCGGAAAGCTGGGCTATTTGGTATGTCATAATTAATTAAAAGACTAGCGCATAAAAACTGGGACGCATACAGAGAAGACAGGACTTAGCGCTCGTCCTGTCTTCTTCTCTGTCTGCGTCCAAGTTTTTATGCTCTAGTCTTTTAATTAATGATCACATTTGTACACCACATTAGACGCTGTTTTTGAAAATGCCAGCAACCTCAACAATTAGTGCCTCATAGCGCTCCCAACTGTTAGCGGTCGAACTAATGTACTGTTTATACACTACTTTGGCGTACAGCGTTATTTTGGCGCATTAACACCCATTAACCTATTTTTATTTAACAACTTTAGACCAGTTCAGCAAAAATGTATCTTGATGCGATCGATAAAAGATAATTTATTCACGACTCATTAAAAAACTTGCATGTCTCATGATAGATTAGCCTCTTTTTTAGAGGAGTCTGTGCCTTAACCATTTCTTGCACCAAAAAAATAAAATGCGACATGCAGCAACGCTGAGATACGGAAAGCGAAGTGAGGCTCGGTGCCCAGTATAAGCAGATAAAGTATCATGGAAGAACGAACTAAAAAAAGGAAACAAAAGGAAACGGGGAGCATCGCGCTCAGCCGGGTAGCATGCAGTGCGCCAGCTTTTCCCTTCGAATCAGGGGAAAAGCGCTTCTCAGGGACAAGAAAGGGGAAGTAAGGAGGGAGGGAGCGCACAAATGCCTCCGCGTCGTCTGATGAGCGCACCAGCGTCGGCACGAAAGAGGTGTCCAGCGGCTGCCGGAGGAGCACCGCGAGGCCGCCCGAACGGGTGCTCATCCTTTATACAGGAAGCACCGACATTTGCTCGTTTGGCTCTAATAATGCGAGCGCGTACTCCGGGCGCGGCTGTGAACGCGTCTGCGCGCTTTGACGCGATCCCCAACACGCACGCACACCCGTGCGTGCGTGTCTTCTCTTCCCCCTTTCTCTCTCTCCGCCATCAGTACTTCCCCATTTTCCCTTCAGCCACATGTCTCTTGGACTATGGCTGTTTGCCTCTTCCCCGTTTCCCCACCTTCGTCGCCTCCCTCCCCATTGGCTTCTTTTACTCAGTTTTTCGTGACAGCAAGCACAACGCTCGTACGCCGTCCGACCTGTGCCGTTCCTTTCCCTCCTTTCCTGCTTTCCCCATTCCACCATCACACGATAGCTGGTGTTCCCTACACCTCCTTTTCTCTTGCGCTAAGGTTTGCCTCCTTTTGCGACAGCGTGCGTGCAACACGCGGCCGGTGTCCTTCTCAGAACCCCCTTCTGAATTTCCTCCTCGCTACACTATAGGGTTGTCCCTAATTCCCTTCTTCCAGACGCCTTCTTTCCCCTTTTACTCGACGTCGCTAACACAAGCCTCGCAAAGCGGCTTCGACTTAGCGCATGATACTCTCTTGCCTCCTCCTCGTAAGGCTTCTTTCCATTTCTCTCCCTCAGTCTCCCCATGGCTTTCGCCATTTTGCTCGCCGAGTACGCGCCTCCTGACGCCTCTGCCCATTTGAGTCTTATAGCTCATGTAAGCGCGCCCGTGTCTGCCGGCTGTGGACCCCATTAGGACACGCTCTGCTCGTTTTGGTTCTTTTCCTTCTTTTTTTCTGTCGGTGTCTTTCGGTGCCACTCTGGCGTCCGGTGCTTCCCCTCGTTTATCTTCCTTTTCCCTCCCTGTTCTCCCTAAAAGGGAAAGAAAATCGTTCCCCGTGTTCGCGTATAATGAACACACGGTCGCGCTTAGAATATTGCCTCCTTGTTTTCTTCAGACATGGCAGAGTCTCTGTTTTCTTGCGCGTGCTAACGCCTGCAGCTGTGTTCACTCAGATGCGAGAATGACGTAATGATTTGACAGAATGTTTCTTTGAAGCGGTGCTTCATTTTAGAAGTTCAGGTTCGAAGAAAGACGGAGGAGAAATGGAAGTTGAACTGTATTGATAGGTTACCGTGTTTGATCACATAAGCGCTGCATTAACGGAAAACAGAGCTCTCGCAAGCAAGAAAAGGTAAACAAAAGCACAGACGTCGCCACAAACAGCCAATTTATAAAACTAGAATGCGTCACGTTTTTTGAGCGAATACCAGAAGTCGTACTGCGCTGCCATTCACTTCACAACTGTGACACCAAGTCCTTTTGGTGTAAACGTAGTTGAAATCGAGTGGCGGGAAAATTCTTATATCACATTTTCTTGGCAGTAATTGTGTAAACGACTGACTGGCTGATTGAGTGATCGATTAACCGACTAACAGACTAACTTTTGATTGATTTTGACTGATTGATTGATTGATGTGGAAATTCAAAACCGAGGAGCGAAAAGTGTTATTAAGGGTACTTTTATCATTCATCTGCAATAAATATTTAGAGGATTCCGGCTTCCAGACAAGAGGTCGGTAGAAGTTCTTTTTGCTCCTTTAGTGCTGTTTGCGCGCTTCAAAAGCAACCAGACACCCACGGAAAATGGTGAATTGGGAAAAGTTTGGGCGGAACGCTGGATTCGTCGGTACACGTATACACATTACTATCAGCGTCATCCTGACCACGTTAACCGCAGGGCAAAGACCTCTTGTCTCTCTAATTAACCCTGCCCTCTGCCAGCTTTGCACACCGTGTCCCCGCAAGCTTCTTAACCCCATCCGCCCTCCTAACGTTCTGCCGGCCCCTGCTACGCTTGCCTTCTTTTGGAATCCACTCAGTTAACCTTAAGGACCAGCGGTTATCTTGCCTTCGCATTAACTGCCCTGCCCAAGCCCGTTTCTTCCTCTTGATTTCGACTAAGATGTCGTTAACCCACGTTTGTTCCCTCACCCACTCCTCCCGCTTCCGGCATTTTATTGTTGCAGCTATCATGTATATGCATGTATATATACAGGGTGTCCCAGCTAACTTGGACCAAGATATTAAAAAAAAACAAGCGTTCTTCGGAACTGAAATCGCGTGGATGCTGTTAGGGTTTACCTGAGTTTCAGTACAATTTTTTCCTCGTTTTACATGAATAATTATTCAAGTTAAACTATTTTTTTCAAGTATAGCTTGAAATGTTCAGGCGTCAATAGGAAAGTTGTGGAGATCCATAAATAATGCCCAACTCAGGAACTTCCAACGAGATATCTTTAGCGTGGCCGCTTTTATTCGGGAAAAACGAACGCCCGCGGAGTTCAGAAAATACACCGTAACAGCACGCTCCGTGTGCCAGAATGCGCCGCGATTACAGCGCTATCCTCCGTTATTTGCAAAAAAAAAAAAACATTGCTAGCGCCGGGCCGTCTCTTCGCTTACGAGAAAGGGCTTCTATCTTTGTTCGGCTCCGACGCATTCAACAATCTGCTAGCGTGATAGCGCAATTATCGCCGCGAAACGGGAGCCGGCTTTCTTTCAACTGCCACCCGAACCCACCCGAGCACAACACGAATCTCTGTCGTGTGCAGCACGAAAGACGCGAAGCGAGCGATGTTTTTTACAAAGCCCGCATGAGAGCGCTGTAATCGCGGCGCATTCGGGCGCGCGGAGCGCGCTGTCACGTGGTATTTTTTTAAACTCCGCGGGCTTTCGTTTTTCCCCAATTAAAACGGCCACGCTATGTCTGTATCGTTGGAAATGTAGGTGTTGCACAATATTTGTGCAGCTCCACAAATTTTCTATTGACTCCTGAACGTTTTAAGCTATATTTAAAAAGTTAATTTATCTCGACTAATTATTTGAGTAGGACGATAAAAAAATGGTACTGTAACTTTAGATAAGTCTTAACAACATCCACGCGATTTCAATTCTGAAGAACGCTTAGTTTTTTTCAACATCTTGGTCCAAGTTAGCTGGGACGCCCTGTATAACTGTTTTAAAACTGTTGCCGATGATTTAGCCTCTGATTCAAGTGTAATACTCTACCTGCAGTTTCTCTTTCAGTAGCTTTTAAGAGATCTTGTGGGAACAGCCAACGAAATTTTGATATAACTTCTTTCAAGCATTTTGATCGCTCAAGTCGATGCAGCTATTACATTATTCTTGGCTCATAACCTCTTCTTTATAGCGCGGATGCTTTTTTTCCCACGGCTCCAGCAATAATCTGACCCTTACGTCAAAAAATCGCCGGCGACTCAAAAGAACACACCCAACTCTGAACGTTCCTCGAATCAAAACAAAAACTCGAAGTAGAACGGCGGAACCAGCGTCCAACACTTTGAATAGCGAGCAATGCCTCAGTGATTACGGCATTTGGCTGCTGAGCCTGAGGTCTTTGGATTGAATCCCGGCCGTGAAGGCCCTAGTTCGATGGAGTTAAAACCCAAAAGACGCATCGAAGAGTCGCATGTGGTTGAAACCAATCCGGAGCCCTGCACTGCGGCGAATATTTATCTCTCCATTCTTTCAAACGCTCTTTCACTCTTTCCCTCACTGCGTGGTTCTGCTTTCTACCGTCCATTCGACAGTTACTGCGCGTTTCATTTCCGTAACAACCAGTTACCTATGCCATTACTGTTTGCGCATCAGCAACGAACAAGTCAGTGCTTCATGGAATGGACTCTCCGCGTTTATGTTATGACCACTTCCTTTTGAACTGCACACTTTCCTTACGCGCAGACATACACGAAGGCACAGAACACACCCTGAACAGAATCACGTCATGTGCTCGTTAATATACAGTCCCCGGTGAAGCAGGGACTCGCCAACTGGAACGCGTCCACGACCGAGCCGGCTCGAAGCGAGCACTGCATGGGCTTCGATCAAAGACTTGGGGGTCCCCGCCTGCACCTCCTACGTTATGCGCGCTGGCATCCAGGCCCTGTTGGGAAGGGGCGTTCTAACGACAGATTAAAGCACATTAACGGGATGAGGAGTGCCGCTCCGGTAGACGTCTTCCCTTACCTTCTTCATCTGTCCTTGCCCTCTCTCCGGGCCCCTCTGTTGCAGCCTCCTTGCGCACGCTTGCTTCATGTGTGTGTGTCTGTCGGTGCAGATGCTATTCCTTGCCTCCGTTTCCTCGTTCGTCGAGTTCGTCATGAGTCGGTGGCGGACGTACCGTTATTACTTATCCCGCCTGTTAAGCCTTTTCCGTGTTCTGCATGCCCTTCTCTCTGCTAGCCGGCTTCGGACGCTTTGTCCCGGTTCATTTTCATGTTTCCGCCATTTTTCTCTTAGTGCCTGATTTAGAGAGCGCAGAACTGCCCTCCATACGCGGTGACATCTGGTCTGGCGTTCCTCGGTTGCCATTTGTTCTCCTCTTGCATTCCTTTCCTCTTCGCTCACGTTTGCTAGAGGCAGTTCTCCGCCTCATTGGGATAGCCTACGATATTGCTATGCTTTTCACACTGAGAGGAATGAACCGCGTTTATTGAATTATGCGCGGGTAGATGGCATAACCGAATTCTTGATTTAGACTTTCTGAATGTCATAGCTTCTGGCCGTGGCGATGCAGTGTAGGATAGGTATTGCAAGAAGGAGCAAATGAGCCTGAACTAAACGCGTGCGACTTTCAGTGTGTTTAGGCTTAGCGGCTGCAACTTCTTTATGCTGTTATGGAACTTACAGACCTTACATGCAAGCTAAACCCTGGAATGTCTTGCTTCCCACGAGAGCACCACTCTTCGATATTGCAGCCAAGATTTGTAAGTACGGCTATTTTGTCCATGCTCGCAGTGATATTCTACGCTGGGAATTTCCCCTTTTTTCAGAGAACGTTAGGGCTAGAGTTTCGCGAAAAGGAAATTTTTACGGAGTTTCAGGAAATTTTAAGAACCGTAATGGTCTCACTTTTTTTCCAAATTAACGAAGTTTTCAAACTGCTGCAAGAAAAAAAAAGACCTGAAATAGGGAATTATTGGTCCGAGGAAATTTCCGGTTATGGAGTGCAACTGCACTGCAAAATCTAAACCATTTGTACGCGGCTTTCTGTGTCGCGATAGCAGACCAGTTTTATCTGGCAAGGCTGTAGCCGCAGAAACTGCTTCCACTAGAGTTCGAGGTTTCAATACCACGATATCTTTTTGTACAATATTGTCTATGGGGCTGTACTGTCACGTGACCTTATATATAATCTCCACTAACAGCTAAGCACTTCCTAACAGCTTCTCCTCGCTTTGAACATTCAGTCTTGCGGTCTTCATATTTCGCTAAGAGGGAACATCTCACGTGGTGCTTTCTGTATTAGTCTGCATTGTTTTACAATGACACATGGGCTGGGTGCAGCAGCTTATACGCGTTACCAGCAAAAGCTCAATGCATGATGAGCTGAACAGGAACTCACATCATTGGAACACACACGTACCGAAACAAGAAAGCACTAGACCTATCTGCCGTTTGAGGTTTTTTTTTCATTGTTGGTTTTCTTATTTTAAGCCATTTTTTCCCACCCGCATATTCATTCCATGCAGTATGCCGCTGAAAAGATGGTACCGTCCCTTTCTTAACTTCGCTTTGTTCTTATTACCGTCGTTGATGTGGTTTCTGACTTGAGAGCAAAAAGACAGTTTACATTTCACGCCGCCTCCTTCAAATAGATTGGTGAAGTGTAATGGCTGCATAATTTTGAATAATATTTTTCAACAAGCCCAGCTATATACCATAATTTTGAAGGTACCCCTACCTGAATATTCTGAGATGAAACCACCTGTGTAGAACAAACTAAAAGCAATTGCGAGAATTATTTTTAAACTTTGACATCCAGGGTAGCATAAAAGCGTTTTAGTTCGCTCAGCTGTCCTTGTCCTTTTAATCTACACACTTAACGAAACAAAGAATGCAGTCCTGACTCAGGATTTATCAGGTCAACGAGCACCTCGGGGTTGTCGTCACGAAATCAGAGCAGTGCGCAGGTGAAACCGGAGCCAGCTACGTGCCTTAGACGACGTTAATCCCGGGATTAGTCTTCGTTAAATCCCCACGCTTCGGCTGACCCTACCAGACGGCACGTGCCCTCTCGAGCGCTGGAGCACGCGTGCAAACAAAAATTAATGTTTCTATAGATATTCTTTGGTTTAATTGAGCCTTCTCATTCTTGGCTGATACTGGCCGCCTCTGCTTTTTCTTTTTTTTTTCCGCGGCCGCACAACCAGGGTCCGCTGCTTTCACAATGAGCACTAAACGTGTCCGCGTGAGTGAAGACCAGAGACATCTGCCGCACGTTCTGATAACTAAAAGGGCCGCCTGATTTCCAGCGTAATCCTGTGAAAAAAAGTAATAAACAAGTCTCATGAAGATAACAGGGAGAATGCAGTGGCAGGGCCAGCAAGCCAGCCGAGCTCGTTGCAGACGCGGCGCGGCGTTGGTCGCTGGAAGGCGGTTCGGAGGGCGGTTTTTCCTGAGGGCCCGGCGGACTCAATTAGGTCTCGTTAGACTTAAGCCCGGGACCAGACGCGCAGACGCGGACTCCTTTTTCCTATTTGTTTTTTATTTACATCTGCTGCGCCATAGTAAAGGACTACGTACACACGGTTTTGCGTACGCTTGTGTCGAGCGCGTTGTAATTGTCTTAGCGGGGTTCCTCGCAAGGTGGCGCCTAAAGTATCGAATACAAAAAAGCCGCGAAGCGGAAGTGCGCCTCCACGCGTGCTGCTGCTGCTGCTGCTGCTGCTGCTCCGTGGTGTGTACAGCAGCGCCACGTGCGGTAGTCCGCAAAACGATTTTAATCGCGAACAACTCCGCGAACGAGCTGGTTTGCTGGCGAGTCTAAGATGGATTGCAGCGCCGCGTGGGGAGGGAAAAGTAAAATAGTGCAAAGAAGACAGACGGGGTGGGCGTGACTTGGTCGATGAAGACGTTACTCGCGCAAATGAGAAACGGCACATTCAGGAAACTATAGGCTTACAGTATGAACACGCCTTCGACTACAGAGTACCTGCGCTGTCCATCTCTTGGGGATGTTGACCAGATGGAGTGTGTTTGTCCTTTCCGTTTATTTTTTAATTCTGGAAACATAAAGCCACACAAAGTAAAGTAACGCTTCTTCTGCCTACCTCTTATTAGGTCCTTTTAGTTGTTTTTTAAGCACTTGAAGCCTAGTCTGTAACTTTCTGTGAACTTGAAAAACATTCACGGTTGACATGCCCCCAACATACCTGGAACCTAATTCAGTGAGTATACTTAAGCAAGGATGCATCACTTCTCTCTTCGGCGCAGTTTAGAGTTTAGAGTATCGTTAATCTTTTTAATTGACACATATCGTCTGCCTTAGTGTTTTCCGTACGATTTTTTAAACTATACCTCTCTCCGTTCATCCCCCTCGCACCCAAGCAATACCTCGCGCTTGTGGATTGTCCTCTCGAGGCAAGAGTACACCGTGCTTAACTCCGCCTACATAGCCCTAGTGCGCTTTTACTGAAGAATCATCAATTTCGGCCTCCATAAAACGGTTCGACAGTGGGCGGGTGGCGCTGTACTCGCCGAACCTTTAATTATTGACCGCCACATTGACCGAAGACGACACGTGCTCGTCGCGCGAAGCGGTCGTTTATAAAGCCCATCTTTTATGGTTACAGGCGCCGCCTAGCGGCGCACGCGCGGCTCGTGGTTTTAGTCTTCCTGAATGAGAGGCCTAAGGTAGTCGCGTGGGCTCCAAAGCAGCGCTGCCAGCGGCGGGCGGCTTTGGGCGTGATACGGGTCTCTTACATTTGCTGTTTTGTTTGTTTTTGTTTTAATTCTGGCTTGTTTCCAACCGAACGCGCACTACTCTCCTGTCAACGTGCGCTTGTGGAACGCTCGCTGCCCCGGAGACGGCGGCGGCTGCTACTTGTAGAAGCCTGTAGGGGCAACTGTTCACAAGAGAGGAGACGCGTGTTTGGGCAGCTGCGGCAAAATTGGCACCACGGCCGCCCCGTGTTGTTTCCCTTAGACCCAAAACCCGTAATTACTGACCTCCTCCTGCCCCAACGCACGCGCGTGGTCTCCCTGCTGACCTCAGCGCTAAAAAAGTAACAAAAAGAGTTTTTTTATTTTATATATTTCGCTTTTCTTGTTACCTGTCTAGTACCTATATCACGGTATTCCTTCTTTATGCGTTATTTTCTGACCGTTTGCTTGCCCGTGGTCAGACCACAGGGGGAAACAGTCGTGCGTTGAGCAGCCTGCTTTTCCCCAAAGCCTATACACAGCTGATATCCGGCGATACCTGCAGTGGCGCGCTTTTCGTTTGATTGAACTCGCCGCTTCCGCCTCTTGCGTTGTTGGCTTCTTTCCTTTCCGGGCCTGCCTCGCTGCCTGCCTCCCTCCTGTCACTTGCTACGCAGAACGGGCTCTCTAGCTGTTTCGCACGTTATTTGGGACTTGTTTTTCTCCTGCGCTTGTTGTTTGTTGGTCAAGTTTCTAGACTCACGATTACATCTGCTGCCGGAGGTGGACGGACAGCCGTTCTCGTTCATCCATTTTGTACGGACTAATAATAACTACAGCGCTCCTCTCAAGCCGAACCGCTGTCCTCACGTCACCGCCCACTAACAACAGCGATTCCCACCCCTCAGCCTCTCTTATTTACTATCCCGTTCTCTTTATTTACTTTTTTTCCCGATTTCGGGTGTGGTTCACTTAGCCTTCTCGATATTCTGCTGTTCCAACCGCACGCCCTCGACAGGGTCCTTCAAATACGAGGCCGGTCATTGCTGTCTTATCCCTTAGGAAAGAAATTGAGGGAAAGGGCGAAAGTGTATCGTGGATCAGACACGTGGGCCAAGTAGCTTTGCCTCACTTATGCTTGGTTAGGCCGATAACAAGGGTCCTCCCGAAAACCGGCCGTTGCTGCCTTTGCCGTATATACCACTAGGGGGGGGGGGGGGGGGAGGCATTGGGTGGCGCAAGCATCTGGCTGGAGACTCACGTACTTATGGTGTCATTTGGAGCACTTTGACCTTTGTCGCTGCTGATTGGGATCAATCCTGCCATCAAGATCATTTTCGGCAACATCTGCAGATGATCTGTGTGCAGAAGTGCCGTTTTCTTTTAATATGCTTTACCTTCAAGCCGCTCGTGCTCGTATTTTGTTAGCCCTGACCTTTCTTATTGCTGGCGTCGTTGCCATCTTTGGCCGCGAGAGGGTGGTTCTTTATCTACCACCTCAGTCAAAAGCCTCGAATCCGCCATTACAGAGAATTCGGTATAAGCGCTTTCATTTCCCTTGGCTACTACCACGTTGTGAATGGCGTTGTATATTAAAATATAGCGCGTTGACATCACAAGTGACGTAAGAAATGCAGAGAAGGTGAAGAGTGTCTGTCACTGAAGTGCTACAGATTGCTAGGCTTAGAACCACTGGCTGGGGCTTATTTTTGAGCCGCGTGCCCCTTAAGCACGAAACCTCTTTAAGGCGAGGAAAACCATCTTCGTCATCTTTCAGCACATTTTGCTCTAAAGGAGTACTATTATTCGGCTCAAGAAGCAAACCGTCTGGCCTGAAGAGTTCTTACTCAGGCTGTACATGTCATCGACCGTTGCAAACAGTGCGAGTTTTTGTGGGTGCATCGAGTTTGTCGGAATGACAATAACAGACGACCGAACGAAATGCAGTCCACTTGACGGGTCCTGATCAGATAATACCTGAGCACTGTCAGATTTCAGTTTCAATCGAACAAATTTTAAAGTAAAATCAGCAGGCATGTAATCTATAGATGTTCATTATTCATACAAATGTTCCTGCTAATTTAATATGTGGTTTGGGCGCGGCGAATGTAGAAGACGAGGCCGACCGAATCAGTTCATTGCGTTTCGAATGTGGACATGCACACCAATTGGCTTCATAGTATGTGGTAAGGAAAAGTCACACCTTTCGCGTCACTTCTCACGTCCGGTTCACGGCTTGAGCCGTTCAATGTACTTAACGCCGGCTGTTTAATAACTGATAGCATTTCTTCGGTAATGCTCAAAGCTTAACCATATCAATAAATTTATTTATAAGGACGTATCGTGCGTACACCAGAAATGATTAACAGACTTTCAATGATTCGTGCTTCTGTAAACATTATTTACAAATTATGGTTCACACACTGCGGTGCTTGCAAGAGTTGTGTACAGAAGTAGCTGTAGTATTAATAATAGAACAGCGTCTTCTGTGCATTTATTAAGCAGCACATGACTAAAAACTTTACAGGTTGCTTTTTATTTCTGATTACGGTATTTGAAATTTTTACTGTGCAGTTAATGCTGTGAAATACGGCAAGCATACGTTGTTTACGTGTACTTTATTTCAGTCTGAACGACTAAAGAACGTTGCAAATTGCCGTAATTTGTGTGCGTGCGCGAATGTATACATGCGTGTTTGCATGTGTTTAGTCCTGACACCCGCCTAGTATAAGCACGAACCCTTTCGCTTGTGTACTAATAGACGCCTCATGTAATAATAACAAGAACTCAGATAAAAATATGCTTGGAAGCCGAGGAAACTGCCGCATGTTACTCTGGCGCCTTACATGCAGGGAGATAAATGAAAAAAAATAAAACCTATTTCCATCCTGTGCTGCGCACTCAGAAAAACACGCACATACACACAAGTAAAAAAGCAAAGGGCCGCACAGGCATGACTGCGTTATTAGAGGGTTGCAGTTAATATTTCACTGTCAAAAAAAAATTATGCCTATACAGTCAGCTTTCTATATATAAAACTCGAAGTGAACGAAACATCTGTTTATATTACGCGGAGTTAAAAATAAAGGGAATCATTTTAATCAGAAAAACGAAACACCGACCAAAGATACTTGTTAAAAAGGCGGAAAGACGTTCTGAAAATGTTAAATGATTGTGGTAAAAAGATGATAAAATAGGTTTTATCTTTTTCAACAACTGCCTTTAGTCGGCGTTGTCTTTTTGACATGGACTTATTAATGGACTCGACAAGTGTCGTGAAACTTTCCTGATTCAGCCATTTAATACACCTCATATTCACAGGATCGAGATATCAATTTGAATAAAGCAGGCGCGAGTTCGAATTAAGCGATTTTCAATTAACGATATTCCGCTGTATACAACAGTGCAAGTCCGCGAGTGAACCTTGTAATGGATGCGAAATGAGGACGCTTCCCTTGGCTATGCGTCACGGCTCACTCACTCGGTAATAGTTTGGAGATGGGACACCGAAGAGCATCGGTTGCAACCCTGAACGGCGCAAGCGACGAATACACCGGTGTCTTTGTGAAGATAGAGGCCACCGCCTCTGTCTGCATCCTTAGTCGGCGAATCAATCTTCTCGTTAACGCGATCGCGTTCCTTAGGCCCTCGCTAATGTAATCTCTACCTCCACTCACTCGCGAAGACGCGGTTTGGGAAGGGGGGGGGGGGGGGGTTTGGCTTTACGTTTGAGTTCAAGGGACGAAGCAAGAGGACGGTGCGTGCGACCGTGTCCAATACACGAGGTCAACGCTCTTTGCACCTGGTCCGTTAGCGGCTCGTTCTCACAAACTAGACAGGCTATACGAAACCGCCCCGCTGTTGTCGGACTTGTCGTAACCACCGGTTCGAGACACCGGCCGCGTGCCACTTTGACGGGCAACACCTGGCCGCGTGGAGATTCGTTGTTTCTGCCTAGCTTCCTGACATGTTTTGCTCCTCCACGTTATTTTTGTTGTAGCTGTTGTTGCTGATGTTAATGAACCACACGGTGGTGGCTGAGCTGTTGCGGCATTCGGTTCCACGATACCGCCGATTTCCCATGTATATGGGTTATTCTTGCTTTTGTTAACGCCATTGTTGCTGTTGTTGTTCTTGATGATGGTGATGACGAGTTTTAATGTTGCAATGAGTGCATTGGCCAAGGAACACCGTGGCACAAGACATTTTTGGTCTTCGCGAGGTGGTGTTAACGACCCATCTGCCAAGCGTTTCAGCACACAGAAGTCATGCACAACGACAGGGGACAGGCCCCGTTGCAAACCGATGGGTAACAGGTGGCAGTAGGGATCGAACTTCGCACTTCCCGCATAAGAGGAGGATGATCAAGTCACTGGGCCACCGGTGCGGTCATTCATGTATTTATTACGTTTATTACACAGTCCTGCAGCGCCTCAATACTTTATAGAAGGGGGGAATAACAGACATCTAACATGAGGGCAAGACCAAAGGAAAAAAACAGGACAATAAGTAACGAAAAAAGCCCACAAAAGACAACTGCGTGCCATGTTACACATCTGATATGAAGGCGCGGAACTGATAACCGGGCACAGGCAGTATCGAAAATAAATGTATCTTTGGTGCTATCTTTTGATACATTTTGTGTATAGGTATTAGGTATCGCTCCCCAAAAATGAAAGTATCGGCATCGGAAATACACATTTAGTGTACCGTGAATTTTAATGGTACTCGATACTCAAACAAAAATAAACTGCCAGCCATCGCTCAGGCGATAGCAAACTGGAAAAAGAGATGGAGGACAGTTAGAAAGAGGCGGTTTCAATGCCTTTGGTTCAGTCACGTCTTTCATTCTACGTGCGTTTTACGGAAGATAGACGACGTATTCTTTGCACTTCACCACACAGTCTGACAAAACGGACGAGGAGACATGCTGGCCATATGGTCGAAACAACACCCTTCATCGCGCCAACAGAACTCAACATAAATGCCAACAGAAATGAACGACTTTCGCAGTCAGGCCCAGGAGGTTACAGTACATTTGGTGTTTAATTTGTCAGCATCATAAAGGTCACGCACTCTTCCACACGCTGGTCAATGAGGTCATCAGAGCCTGCAGCGTGAAATGCATCAGCTGACGCATTCATTTGGTTTGGAGAAGCAAGCGCTATAAAAACCCATTGTTCTCAAGTGGTGCTTGTCAGACTTTAGTTTCTTAACTAGACCGCCAGGATCTTCCAGTCGACGTAGATATGCTACCCTTCTATGCGCTGATAAAAGGTTCCCTTATCAAATACAGCACGGCAACGTCCTTCTCTGCTTTTGTAGAGCGTATTTTTCCCTCATTTCCTTCGATTATAGCATGGCCGCATTGCGGAGCTTTTTCGGACCGACGGTTTGAGTAAATGATGTTACTTAATACCGTTAACAGAAAGCAAGAATCTATTCTGTCTACTAAAACCTTTCAGCCTTTTTATGTTTTTTGCTTTCTTCTAAGCTTTTAAAAATATGTTCAACCTTAAATATCTGTTAAGCACAGTGCTGGGGAAATAACTGTTCGGTTTTTCTTAAGCGCACGTAGTGTGCACATTTAGCACAGGGCAAAGGCCCTTTTGTGTATTCTGACAACTGCTTACGCACGCTCCCTGGGCCACCTTTTCAAGCATACATAAGCTCGCGCACCCGCTTCTCGTTTTTACTGTGAACAAGGCTTCCGTATGGGAGCTGAAACGTCTTTTGTGTATTCTTTTCTATGTTGCGGTCGGCGTCTGCAATGTCACGTTTTATGGCAAAGGCAGAGGTGACCCGGTAAATACTACAGTGGAAAACGAAAAGCATCAGAAAGTTTCAAGTTTATTCGGATGTGTATCGAGGTCATGACACGCCGAATGCCAGCGGGCAAAAATCCGGCTTTATTAAGCAGCGCCTATTTATACGGACAGTAGCGGGAGCGGGCAAGTGCAATGGTTCAGTTCATAATGCTTATTTCCTGCATTTCCTCCTCCTGCTCCTCATAATGCTTATCAGTTGCCCGTATAAGCCGGCATAGCGCACGCTGCCCATCGCTCATACGTTGCATCTTCCTTCTTTCATAACAAAGAACAACGAACAAAAGGAAGTTTGTAAACACAGGAACAGCTCACTGCGTAGAGAATGGCTCAAGACACTTGCTCAAAGTTCCTGCCGTACATGCTGTCTCTGCGATAGTCTTAACACCGGGGCGCTTGACAACGCATCACCATCAGACGTCACTAGTTGCTGCGGCGTTTGCCGTTGGTGGTGGTGCTGGTCCTGCTGCGACGAGCTGTCTCCAAAAGTGTCCTCGCTGTCGTCATCAAATTCACGCCAAAAAGTTTCTTTCGTAGGTATCAAATGCTTTCGGTTGCGACGCAGAAGTCTAATGTCTTCTGTAACAATGTTGTAGGACCTGGGTTCAGCACAGCGCTGCATGACCCATGCCTTTTTGTTCCAGAAGAACTTCACACGCACAATGTCCGCTTAGCGCAGAGGTGCTTGACAATATGTAGACCAGGGCAATATTGAATGTTTGGCAGCGTTGTTCTGCTCTTTCTGCCCTGAAGGATCTCTGATGGTGACTCGGCTCCTTCCAGTGGAGTTGTCCTGTATGCCAGCATACGGAACCATAAATATTGATTGGTTTCATCGGTTTTCTTTAATATTAGTTTTACCATTTGCACCCCCTTTTCTGTGAGGCCATTTGACTGTGGGTATCCAGGGCTGGAAGTATTTTCGTGAAGATCGTATTCTCTTGCAAATGTGGCAAACTTGTGGCTTGAAAAAGGCGGTCCATTGTCGAACACACTTCCATAGGTATGCCGTATCTCGCGAAGACAGCGCTAGTTGCTTGATTGACAATGTTAGCCGATGCATCCTGAAGAAGTTCCACCTCTGTAAAGTTCGACGGCGCGTGGTAAACGCAGATATAAGGCCTGACGTCGTTGTAGAAAATGTCAATGCCAACTCGATGCCATGGCTGCTCAGGTACCGGGCGCGTCTTCAGCGGTTCATGTGGCTGCTGCACGAGTGTGTCCTGGAGGCTGCGCATTTCTGAACAAAATCTTCAATGTCGCTACTCATTCCCGGCCAGAATACCACTTCTCGGGCTCTTGCCTTGCATTTAGTAATACCCAAATGAACTTGTGAAATTTTTTCCAGTAGTTCGCGTTTCATACTGATGGGATAACAGCCTTGCATCCCTTTTAACGAAATTCGCTGGACTTGTGACAGCTCGGCACTCAGTGGTTTCAGCTGGCCTTCGACCTGTACGCCTTTGCCTAGACTCTGCCTAGACATAGGTGGCAGTGGCCGCTCTCGGGTATTATATTCGTATACACCTCAAGAACGAAGCAACTTTTATGCGTCAAAGGACCCCCTTCCAGCCATTGGCGTCAGCTGATTCTCATGAGCCTGCTGGCATTACAACACAGATGAAAAGGGGTAGTCCCCTCTCTCCACGGTCAGAAGTAGCCTCCCCCCCCCCCTCCCCTGCATTGTCGCGCCACTCGCTGCACTGTCAAGCAAGCAGGGTCATGAGAATCAGCCGATGCCATTGGCTGGAAGATCCTTTGACAGGGAAAAGCCACTTCGTTCTTGAGTTGTATCCGGCTATAGAGAATTCCTTTGGCTGCTCGACGTGCCCTGCATCAGACCACAGTGGTATCAGAGGGATAAAATCGAAAGCTTTGGACGCTCATTTCCTGCTCAGGACCATTCGGTAACTCGGACCAAGGTGACTAAGGTAACCGGCAGAAATAGTTGATTTGTACCACTAAGCGCGAAGACAGGCGCCAGTGAAGGAAATAAGGTTAAGTAAGAAAATTTCCTCTCGCCGAGTTTACGGTCGGGCGAGTCACGTGTCCGGTGAATTTCGGCTTGGATTATCCGGCAGCGAGCGGCGTGGAGACGCTAATCCACGTGAGTCATCAATCAGGCCGCGCAGGGTGCGCTTAATCCCGGTCGAGAGATTATCCAGGGCGCGCGGAGTCTGGGATAAATGACCGGCGGCGAACCACATTGGCGGCGTTTTGTTGCGACTGACGAAGGCCGTGTCGTGTGTACAGGAGCGAGAGCGAAAGCTGGGTGGGAAGGGTAGGGTATACCCATGTGCGGCTATGTATTGCATAGATCTAGCGCAGCGTTGAAATCCACGAAGGCTTTACCTCAGAAATTCTGGGAGCCGCGCATGCGTAGAGCCGAAGTACCAAGTCAGCCTTTCGTGGAAGGAGGCCCAAATTAATTGGGAGTGAGGATTCAGCCTCGACGTAGGGTGCACATGCTCTGTAATCCACAGCAACGGGCTGTTCAACAGACTGAAATAGATTGTCGGGTGAGACGCATTTGTATCTATTTGCGAAGCGGATTTGTTGAAACGAGGACAGCACCAGACGTTCGGTCATCTATAGTCTTTGCTTTCTTCCGTGCTAGTTCTCCGCTGGCAAGCATGTCGACATGGGGGGGGGGGGGGGGGGGGGGTGTAGAGTACACGTGAGGACAGGCCAGTAAAAACGGTTGCAATAAATGTAGGAAAAGCGGCAGTAGGCAGTAGAAGGCAGTAGTCTGAAATCAATAACGCTTTAATGCTATATGTAGCATTAGAAGCACCATTGCGAAAAAAATCGGCGTCCGTCCGCCGCATAATTTTCATTGGCGGGAGGAAAGTGACGTTGCTAGACCGGATGTGACGTCACTTCCGGTAAAGGCATCAATGGCTTCTAATACATAAGGTAATTAGATGTCCGTGAGAGTTTTTCCGCAGAGGCTAAGCAATGCAGGTCAGAAAGATAGCTTAGAAGCGTTACAGGGCACGACTGAAATATATAAACAAAAATTGGCAGGTAATCCAGCTAGCTTTCAGAGAACTTTCAGAGAACTGCCTTGGTGGCATATGTACAAAATCAAAATACATACGTGCACGCACGATCTCACTCACCTTACGAAATTAACATGGCGAATATACAAGTTAAGCAGAAAATTAGCTGAATTTAACAAAAATGCAAACACATTGCGCATTTCAAGATTTCATAAGAAATTAGTGCGCTCAGAGATCTTTCGAATGCTTAAAGTTAACTTCGGTTCGTCAAAAAGGAAAGGCTTAGTGCGCTTATTTCGATTCTGCGAAATTTCTCTTTAGCGAACATTTCAAGAGTACGTTCTAGAAGAAGGCGCAACCAATGAACAGAAATATTGCGTATTCAGAGGCGGGCGCTAGGCCTAACGTTTAGAACAAGGCGGAAGCCAGGATCGAAAACAAAAGGGAGAACAGCTCTCCGCAGGGGGAGCAGTCGGCGCCACAAAAGAACACGTCAGCCGACTACTGGCAAAACATTCGGCGCGAGAGTGCGGAGGTTGTGCTGACGAAAGGAACTCGGCAGGATTCTCCTTTTTGCTCGGTCGCGGAGCGGACACAGACCTTCGGCTCTGCGTGAGCTACCGAGTTTGCTCAGCATCGCAGATCGGATCATGTTTGCCCACTGCGCCTTTATTCTGCTCCGTAGCCTCGTGGTTCTTATTTCACTTCTGTGTGGCATTCTATGCTCTGTGGTCATCGAGTACATTCGCTTGATTGTTTCTGCTCTATTTCATACTCCGACTGGTCCTCTGATCTTGTCGCTTTTACCGACCACGATTCCAAGGAACTAGTTCAGCCCTGTTGTTGCTGGAAAAATTGGTGGTGGTTTAGCTCAGGTTAAACCTAGAGTGACGCGAAAGCTACAGCTGGCCGAGTGGAACTTGGTCACGTGAAGAACCACGTGATCAGCAACGGCACCGCGCTGCCGGCAGCTGCTCCGCACCACGTGACCAATCACGGGACTGCGTGGCCACAGGGTGACGGCGCAGCCACGCTGAAGGCTCAAAATGCTACCGGAATGTAGCTATCGCTACAAAATGCTTGGTTTTCGCCAACTCACGAAAGCACGTGGAACGAAAAAATATGTTGTGTACAGTATATATTCGTATTTTACAAGATATAGCAAGAGCCGAACAAACTTTAAAAAATAATTAGCTGCAGTTTAACTGCTGCTGACCCTGGTTGGAGAGTGAAAGCTGTGGTATATCGGGCAACTAGACGCGGCTTGACGTCTGTAACGTTAAGTGCATTCCGCGCACTGCATAGGCAGCGGGCCCACCCTGCCACCCTGGCAGGTGGCAGTTAAATTAATGGTTCATCGCGCGAGGTTGGTCACCCAATGAACGCTGAGGCCTATTCTACCGCCCTCTACCGGCGAATCGAAAGGTCAGAGGTCAAGTGGTGCGACATAATGGTGGGCCACATATGGTAAGGCCTACAGCGACACTTGACCTCTGGTTCGCTTGAAAGTCAGCCGGCAATGCACGGCAAAATCGGCTTTACCTATCGTAGTGAAGCTTTCGCTTCAAAACGCTGTCGCCGAAAGTACCTGGAACGTACCGTGCATCTAAGGCTGCCAGGCAACCTGCATCCTGCTTCGTGTTTTAAGTAAACCACACAAAATTCACCGCGCCACTTTCACGTATGCAGGGACACTGTGATGTTGGGAGTGATGTGAACCATTTCGTTTTAGCGTTCCCGCGATTTGTGCCGAGCGTTAGACATTCCTCGAAAACCTGAGGAGACTGAACGTTCCCTTGGACGACGTTTCTCGCATCGACGTTTCTCGCATTTCTCGCAAGGGCGGTAAAGGAAATAATAAGCAGTCAGCTACCAGCTGGTTCATCGAACGCAGCAAACAACTAAGGCCGTAGGAGCCCGGTACTAAGTAACCATAAGGGGTGGGGGGGGGGGGGGGTGCAAAGCTCTTTATTGAATAAAATATTAATCGCCAACTCCATCACCACCGCGCCTGCAGTCATCCCTGCTATCGCCGATAACACGTAACTTCGCCACCTTCCTTCAGCTTGGTATACCAACTTCAATTTTTTTTGCACATTTTAAACAAACGATAACATGATCGCCGAACAGTAGGCAGTTATCTCCTTCAGCTCGATGTGGTGCAGTTGTTAGTAGTCAAAGTGTGGACAGGAAAGCATTTAGTTAGTCGAATGCTTAATTGTGCTTAATTCTTATCGTTCTCGCATTCCTCACATGATTTCACTTTAGTTTTTCTCTCAGGTAGAGTTATTATTGTTTGGTAAAATTTCATTGTTTGCGTGCGCGCGTTGCGTGCAGTTGCATCGCCAATGCTGCCAAAATGTGCTGTAAAGGATGCCTGCTTCCCGATTCCAATGTTCGGACCAGTCAGCATTCGCGCTAGAAAAAAAACAACACAAGAAGGCACTCACACGGAAGAGCAATGAATCTATCGCAACGAAGCAGAATCCACTGATGCCTTCGTTTTTATCAGCGGAAGAAATGAAGCAAACAAAATAAAATCCTGCCAAGGGCCAAAGTATGACGGGTATAAGGGCGAAAGAGATGGAGCAAGGAAGGGGCCAATGTTTGGGAGCCAGATCCATTTGACAGTGTTTATTCGGCACCGAGGGTACGTTTACCAAGTCGCAAGTCAGTCACGGAGTCAGCCCACGCTCTGATCTGGTCTATGCACTTCGTTCTAGTTGGATCATTTTTATTATTATTTTGTGTTTCGTTTCTGTGCGGTGCTGCACTGCGTTTCCTCCGGTCTTGTCGGCTCCGTTTCCTCGCTGTCCTGTCGGCTTTGACTTTGGCTTCAGCCTGGTTTTTGGCTCTGACTTTGTCCCGGCTGCCTCGCTCGCTCTCTGACTGACCTTCGCTGTCCCTCTGTCAACATGGTGATGAAACGTCGTAGTCCGCCCAGAAAGTCTCCCCAGATCGAAAGAAAACACCAGCCGTCGAGCGGGCGACGCTAGCTTGTGCAGGCTACGGGAGACTTAATAGGAGCCTATAGAACAAGGCAAAAAAAAGTCTGGTATGGAGCGAACTGCGCAGAGATATAATACGGCCTGCCGTGTCTTGGAGCGGTTTTTGCTCAAGCTATTATGGGGTGGTGAATGCGGTATTATCTGTCGCTGGTTTTCGTTTGCTCAGCGCCAAGGATATTATGATATTGGGCCGCCTTTCCGGGGTGCAGGGAAATCAAGCATGCGTGCAGTGAAACGTATCTTCGTAATAGAAGCCCTGGTGAGGTGCTGAAATTCGGTCTGTGTAAGGTTTTAGAAGAACAAGTAACCAACCCCGTATCATATTTGAACTAAGGCATACGCAGTATAAGTGGCACCCGGAAACGGCCCTGAATTCGTGGTGTTTAATACCTTAATTGGTACTAATTAATATCCTATACTGGGCAAGAAGTAACTTTTCCGAGCGAATATTACTACATATGTTGTTATTTAAGAAAGGCTACCTTTTATTTCAAATGGCACATTTCAATTCAACTAGATACACGCCACAACACTACCTCTACAAGGACCAGCATCTCGCAGATCAGCACGTTCTTGGCGCTAAGAAGAGCGACCTTTGTTTTCGCATGTCTAAAGCCCTATTCAGCCTTTACGGACTTCCTGTTCAGGGGTCAGTACCAGGGCTCGCGTGTACGCAAGCCATCAACATTGAAGGGGCGGACCCCTGTGTGCATTGCCGGCGCAGTTCCGGCACAGTGCTCACGTACACGTGTGCCTAAATTATGTGCCTTCCTTGTCTTCACGCTCAAAGTTTATTTTAAGAATTGTTGAAGTGTGAGCTCAGTTTCTAGTTTTCTTGCGTAATTGATTTTTTTTGTCCTAGATCCGGTCAACTCGAAAAGAATAAATACCTAGACAGGCTCAACAAAATACTTTCAGTTAAACGCATTGAAAACAATATATTACTTCTGGCTAGCGCATTGAACGCGCGCTCTTTTCAGGGACTCCGCCTGGCAGCTTCTGCAGCCTCGTCAACTTCCCTATTCTCCCCATTCGCACAGCCCTTTTACCCCATCTCCCGATTTCCCGAGTGTACGCCCCGCGGTGTTTTGTCGCCGTCGTCTTGCCTCTGGCTCATGCGCCCAAAAGCAGCACTTAGTGACACCTCCCATGATGGCGGAGAGGGAAAAGGTTTGGGTGCGTAGGGAAGGGGTCTCTTTTTCCTTAATCGCATCAACACCGTAGTGTGCCGAGGCCGGGGTGTGTCCGAGAGGCTGCGTCTGTGACCTTTTTTTTTTCTTTTCCTCAGTCTATTTTCTCATTCTCTTCCGTTTCGTCCCGCCTATGTCACTGGCTAAACCCGCCCGTCCCTAAAAGGGGAAGAAGCTGCTTTGGGAAGAAATGGAGAAAATGGACTTGGCTGCGCCTTTTCCCATTTTCTGCTTGTCTTTCTTGTACTCTCATGCACGTCGCGTATACGTATTTGCCACGGCGGACAGGAACGTTAGCGCCCGCCCGCCACTGCCTTTCACTTCGTCTTCCCTATAGCTGCGGTACACGGCGCCTTCGCAAGCAAGTCGCCTCTAAATGACTCCCAGCGCCCGCCCCGCTTCCTTCCCCTTATCCCTTTTCTTTCCCCATAACTTCCTGTTCTTCTTTTGACTCGAACATGCTTTCCTTGGCAGTTTTGACTGTGTTTTTCCTAGATTTTTTTCCTTGATGTTTCTTCCGCGCCGTGACCGTCCTTACCTGCTTACCACATGTGATTTTCCTGTTATCGTTTTCATTTTTTGTTTATTATCTTGAGCATCTCCACTGACCCCTTTACGTGTGTGTCGTGCCAAACTCGGGCGCTTTATGAACGTTCCTGTGGCTCTACGCGGGTTTCGTCTTCTTTGCTAATCTGTTCCTTACACATCCCTGCCTTTTTTTCCTTTGCCGTAAGGACACACTCTCAAACGCGTACACGTCGGCGATTCACCTTACTAAGCACCCGCTGTGTTGATGGTGCTTTGGCACAAAATAATAAAAAAACCTGTGCTTCCTAAGTGCTAATTCTGCTCTCCCCATAACCTGCTGAAGAAAGCTAAGTAGACATTCACGGTAATTTTTTTTAACCTTCGCAGTTTTCTTTTAAAAACTGAGAGATACGTCGGTGCGGTCTGCTTAGCTGCATTGTTCAGCAAGGCGGACTTGATGGACCGCATATCGATGAATAATTAAGCTATTAATTAATTAAAATTAAGGAATAAACTTTTTAGTTTTGATTTAAGAGGCAGTGTTGTATTGCGAAATTCTTGGCAGTCAACGTCGAAGGAGAACTGCATTTTTAATTTTTTTTAATTTGGCGAAGTGTATCGAGATATAAGCTCGCTGACTTGGCTTTCACGCATTGCATATTTAAAAAATGGCCTCTATCGCATTTCTCATGAAACAAATACGTGTCCAGTTGGTGCATTTCATGATGTAGAGGAGGTTGAATTATTTTCGGCGACGATACCACTCTTATCGATGTCATATAATAATTAGGTAGTGCTGGAAAGCCAACTCAACAAGCTTTCAAATGTGTATTTTTGGCGTTCGATACTTATAGTCACAATTCCAATTCAGAAAATTTTAAAACGCAGCCCACCTTCGATGTTGATGGCCATCAATTTCGCAATATAATTTTGCCCTCTGAAATCAAAAATAACAAGTTTGTTAGTTGATTTTAGCTAATCGTCCAATTATCGATCCGTGTGAAGTGCATAATGCCCGCCTTCCTGTACAATCCAACTCCACAGACTGCACCGAAGTATCTCTGGCAGTTTTTAAAATAAAAACCTTCAAAACTTTAAAAAAATCACCCTGTATATTTAGTGGTATATGATGACAATCGTGAAGCCGTACTTGTGGGGCAAGAGTTCTTAATTCATTGCGCATTTTGAAGACCAGCATCGTGGCATTTCTTTTTTTATATGCGGAAGAATGCTAACAAAGGTTTATTTTAATTTACTTTATTTTATTTTATTTCTTTCTGTGCCGCGCTGAATGCCTCGTTACGCATAGTCAGCATTCGAATTCTTTGAAGATAAGAGGAACTCCCTTTTCCACTTCTCCAAAAGAATGGCCTTTGAATACTACAAGGGCCCCTCTGAACGACTTGGAAGCAAACTTCTTGGTCCTTGAACAAAGGCAGCGCATTACGAATTCGTGGCTGAAACTCGTCGTGTGAAGCGCTGAAGAAGGTTCCGTTATGGTTCCGTTGACAGAATTGCGTGCAATTTAGCGATAATGGTGCAGCAACAGGTTTCCCAAATGTTTTCTTAAGGGAACACCACGTGCATCATTATCATCGCCCTTGTTACCCCTACCGTTACCTGTCTAAGGTACAGTAAGATTTGAAAGCGTTCCCCCGGAAACCTGCCTGCACTGCGAAGTAGCTTGCATAACGTTCAAAGTCTTCTTGAAAGTCAGCTGTTTAGAAGACAGTGACAGGGCTTTCAGTGTTGTTCCCGGGGAAGCGTACAGGCACAAAGGCATATGTTTAAACAAGTCACTGACCATCCAATTCTTTTTCTTTCTATACTGGAGCTGTGAGCTTTTCTTTATGTTCCTAGTGTGTATGACAACATTAGTAGTAATCTCAAGGTGATTATCGCTGCTCTCTTTCTGTTATGTTTCTATATCGCAGAGAATAAAAACGTGGCTGTTCTAAAGACGGCTTCTATTGTTCTCGTATTCTCAGCGTCAGCGGCTTCTCTGTCCGAGGAAGAACGCTAAAGCTAACGCATAGTCTGCTGCATTCAACGCATTGATCGTCTATCATTTTTTTTTGTGTTCGTATCTCTCTTCGCTATTTCTTAGAAACTCAATAATTTGAACCCGAAGGTCACCGCAAATTTGCCCCAATTATGCGGACTTGGGATTAGATTGAGCCCGGTGGGGATCCTCTGAATGTAGTTGATGTTGACGACACCCTGGCACCAGTTCGAATAAACTAGATGTTCCCACTTCATTACTTCTGCGCTTCCACCGTCTGCTTCCGACCTCATGGTTTGTGCCTTCTTTCGAAGATGGCGGCTAGGGCTCAACGCTTGTTTCCACTAAAGTCTCGTAATAGATATAATAGACCGTCTAGGGAGTGCAGTCTGCATCGATTAAAATGGCGTACTCAAGAGATCTTTATCATCAAATGCAGAAACATTTTTGTGGAGATGAAGGCGTCAAAATGATCTGTTTGTAATGTTCTTCTCGTCTGGTCTATATTGTATGCCTTTTTGCCAGGAGCTGTTGCTATTTAAGGCATATTAGCCCCTCTGATGGTCCCACGCATGTCTTATGGGCTTATCGCCACCTGCTCCTGCTTCACCGCTGAATCTGCGCGCTCTTCCACAAAATGGCTCCTGTGACGTCACGTGAATACCTCTTATACTCACCGCTGCGTCCGAGTCATAGCGTGGCACTCTCCTGTCTTGGATTGGCTGGCAACCCGGCTAGGGACTTGGCTGAAGCCACGGCCCCCTGGATCGCAATCCAGCCGCGGTGTGATGGCGCGCCGTGTAAGCCCTCGCGTATTTTGATTGATGAACGACGGCCGGCGTGATTGCGCTGCTGACACCGACCCGGGAGCCGGAGACGTATTCTCTTCTCTCAAGTGGTCCGCCGCCTTGATTTTGGCCTCGGCCACCGAGCGAGGAGGCAAAGCCGGGTCTGCCGATGACATATTGTCTCCGCGAGAATGCGAGGCCGTTCTGCGTGTCATAGTGAGTGGCCTTTTGTTTTCTTTAGCAGCTGGACGCTTGGTCATCGGGCCGCTTGCACACTTCATGTGTATCAAATGTCTTTTTTGGGCTTTCTTGTGGGCGTCATTATTCTGGGTCGTTGGGAATGCGGCCATATTTGTTTCGCCATGTACTCGGCCTCCGAAACTAACCTCGGACATACCTGCGGTAGTGAATATCTCATTCACTAGGACACGCACATGTCATGACGTGGTGCAAAATTCAGCCTTAAGGAATTTCTACCACACGTAAACATCGGGCTTAATTTTAGACTGCGGAGCATTAGCGCGGAGATTTCTTACAGAACTTACTATTGTTTATGATAACTTTGAATCTCTTTAAAATCAGGAAGACGATCACACGCAAACCTCAGCGGTATGTACCTACTGCAGAAATGAAACTTTAGGCATTCCCCTGACTCGGGCACTTCACTGAATGGGGCACTCATCTGAATCAGGCATTCCACTCAATCAGGCATTCCACTGAATCAGGCATTCCACTCAATCAGGCATTCCACTGAACCAGGTAATCCATGAAATCAGACACTCCCCTGAATCAGGTACTTCACTGAATTAGGCACTCCACTGAATCAGGAACTCTACTGAATTAGGAGCTGCACTGAAATTGGTAAAACTAGCGTTAGTGTTCTCTTCATGTGTATGCACAGTGATAGCTGGTGGTCCCTTAAAGTAACGGAGTGAATTCGAATAGAAAAATAAATGTACCAGGGAGTGAGAGAGGGGCAGGTGGGCAGATGTGATTAGGTAGTTTGCAGAGATAATGTCGCCGCAGCTGGCACAGGATAGGGTTAATTGAAGAGATTTGGGAGAGGCCTTTGTCCTGCAGTGTACGTAGTCAGGATAATGGTAATGATGACGATGCATCTAGGTGAAAAGCTTTGAGATTTCAGTTGCTGTATTTGTCTTGCTGTTCTTCATATCAGGCTGTCTTTTCGGCACTAACAGTAGTCCAGCCACATCACAAAGTGATCACGCAGGAAGTCTATGATTGTGCTTTGTTTGTAATGAGTTCTTGGAGTTGCGTGCGCAGTGGTCTTGGAATAAAAAAAAACGCTCAGTTTTGAGGAGATGCTCAGTGTGAGGACAATGGGTTGGATGGGTGGGAAGTCAAATGACTAACCGACTTTGTCTTTCATGCACCGAGAATGAAAGACTTGGGACCAATATTTCGCGGATGAAGCTATCGAGCTGTCTTGCCCACTCATTATGTAGGACAAAAGTGAAGCGGTTTTTATCCGCCTTTCTTTCATTCGACTGTGGTCGGTGACCAATCCTCCTTTGTTTCTCCACATAATGCTTGACTACGGAGATTTCCTTTGCACTCTTGACTACATGCTAAGGTGCTGTGCTTGATGTACTGACTTTGATGTGTGCGTTCATTCAGATCATTTAGTACGCTCACTTAGTTTGGTGCTACAAGGCCTCGAGCTCTGCCGCACCAGAACCCCCGCAGCCTTCCCAGTTATGACAAAGTCTCCAACGAACGCATTCTTTTATTCGTCCACTCCCTCAATTTTTAAACTTAGGCTTCATTGCCTGGCCCGTACAATGTCTTCTGGACCACATTTATGCACCAGA
Source organism: Amblyomma americanum (assembly GCF_052857255.1). Classification (NCBI taxonomy): domain Eukaryota; kingdom Metazoa; phylum Arthropoda; class Arachnida; order Ixodida; family Ixodidae; genus Amblyomma; species Amblyomma americanum. The sequence goes on along the minus strand of NC_135507.1, from coordinate 11,674,355 downwards.
GCCATCCCTATGATATATGGGAACAAAAATGTATGCTGAGATTCCATACCTCGTACCACTATTCAGCTGTACTAATAACCATCTTGATTACAACTGGAACACTCTCGGTGTGCAGACCCAGCTAACTCTATTGATGTAAATACTCAGCCCATCCATGCCTCCAGCCTAAGGTTTCCCCGCCGTCGTGCAGTGCACTGGGTTCATGCTAAAGGAATATCATTTTTTTCATGTTGCAGCCTCGATCTCTACCATCTGAGGCGCATGTCGTATACCCACGAATCCCCGACCTGAAATCCGATGCCTTCTTTCCCGCGGATTCGGAGTTCTCTTCGAATCGTGGTGTCTCTCTTTCTTTCTTCGCCTGTCCTTCCTTCGTCTTGCTATCCCAATTCTCGATGCGCTCAACCTCAGCACCCCCCCCCCGCCCCCGCCCGCGCACACACGCACGGGTCTTCTTTTTGATCCGTCCTGCTTCCATGGCTGTGGCAGAGTCTTTGAACGATGACCCAGATTGCGGGACCTCGGGATGTGGGCAACAAGACGAAAACACCGCGAGCAGTTTCTGTTTTTCCTCCCCGGTTCCGAGCTTTTCCATCACATCAGCCGACCGCTTGCCTCGAGTCTCGGTCTCTTTGTTTGCTTTAGTTTTTCCTCCTGTCTTTCTCTTTTTTTGTTTTTTGCTGCCTTATAGAATCCGCTCTCGATGACATGAATCTCGGGGGCGGCTGCGAACATTGTCTCCGGCGCTTACGTCGGCGCGGAGAAATGGCCACCGCTGCCTTGTACAATGAAAGGTCATCGCGGAGGTCGAGGGTCGGATGATGGGGTCAGGACACATCAAAGTTCACAGTTAAAAAAAAATACAACTGGCCCCCGATTTGCCTGGGTAAGGTGCGCTAGTTCATTTGCCCTTCTTATAGGGGTGACCATTTGAATTGATGTGTAGGAAATGCACTAGCATTCGCTTCAGCGTCTACTGCCGCATGTCATTGCTTCTCTTCAACAATTTCAGCCACCCGTTTTAGACGCATTTAATTTTGCTAGGCATGTCTGAACCGTTTTCAATTTTACCGAGTCATTCTTAGTCCCGCCTGAACGTCCTCTCTCATTACAAGTGGAGAGAGAGATTTTCCTCTCTCTACTTTGGCAGTTGGCAGGCGGAGAGAGGTAAATCTCCCTAAACGCAAACAGTACACACCACGGCTATTCCACAAGTGACCCATCGAGTGCTAGCGCACCAAGAAATGTGTATGTATCTACAGCCTTGGTTAGAAGTCTCGCAGCCAGTGTAGCTGAACACTCCCGGTACATGAGTTAAAGGACCTTAAGAAGGGGTTTAGCCTCGTTTTTCTGTAATTATTAGATCGTAATATCTTTATTTTTATACTTCATTATTATTTCGGTGGACACCTTTACAACAGAGCCATAGCCTTGGGCTAAGTGTACTGTACATCTGGGTGTATATTTTGTCGGACCACACCCATACAGCTTAAATGAAGGTTAACAAAAAGACTTCAAATTAAAGTTATGATAGTGCAAAGAGGTACAGAGGGAAATGATATTACTGAGTAACTCTAAATGATGGGAAGAGAGCATCGGTGATCAGCGAGCGAACTTAAGTTAATGATATCTTAGAGAGGAAATCAAAAAAAAAATAGACTAGGGTGGATTAATTATAACACAGCGAAGAGGTAACCAATGGTCCGTTAGGCGAGCGCAGTGACTTCAAAGGGAAGATAAATGTACAACAGGGGACTCCAGAGAATGAGATGGGAAGAATAAATTAGATCTGGGAATACTGTGGCTGGCCGCAGTAGCGTCAGCGTAGGGTTCATCGAATTTTAGTGCGCGTGCAGTTTGTCCAGCAGTAGACGTAGTTTGGTTGTTGTTGCTGATGATAGTTGCGTGCAATACAAGGCACGTGCAATTGCAGTGCACGGCATTGCGTGCTTCTGGGAAACTGAGCTGAGTGTTGAGAGATCGAGTTTTGTTCGTGTTTGTCGAGCTGAGGTGTCCGCGTTGTGTGTGTTATTTCTTTTGAGTGTCTGTGGACCAGTAAACTCTTTTCACTGTTCAAGGCATGCGTGCGTTTATCGCTGCCTTCTTAATCACTCGGTAGATTTGGAGAGGTGACATACAAAACTTTTTGTGGAACATTTTTGCAGCCTTCTAATCCCTTCCAACTTTATTGGTCATCAGCACAAAACTACAACTAAGCGCCTAAAGTATCTTTATATTCCCGTGACGACAAATTTTACTTATAAACAGAGCGTCCTAATTAAGATCGATAATTAAAGATTTTTTTCTGAATTTAGTACAGTGAACCAGTGATTATAACCGTGATTTTAATCTCTCTGGCTCCCTATGCTCCCCCGATGTCGAAATTTTCAAGAACTCTCTATTATAAAAATTATTTTTATTTATTTTTTGCTGTTTGGCGTGTGATGTAACTGTTCATACCACCTTGAAGATGGAATTGAGCAAGTTCTATTATGCTCAAACGTTATTTTCCATCTCCTTATTTTTATTACCATTATTTTGAATCTCCGGGCGCAGGTCGATTAACTTATGACTGAGGCTTAGGTTAACATTTACAGTATCTTTGTGTTCGCCCCTTTTCATGATCCACAGACTTTCAGTGCACAACACCAAGTTCCGTTGTTGTTTGATTCCTGTTAATGATGAACGCCAGTGGGATTAAATTATACCCATTTTAATTCACCCTTCCATTCAAACCAGTAACCACGAAGTATCTATCATGCCATTCTGAAGACAGGGAAGAGCAGTCTCCGCAGCATCGAATAGAGTGTCTCACTGAAGTTCTCTTCCTGTAGGTTCCCTGAAAGGTTCTTTTCAAGCGTCTTTTACCAAGAGAGCTACTTCATATTTCCTGCCTTTCTCCGTACAGGACCTCAAAAAGCTGTTCAAAGAGCAACGATCGAACCTTACCCGCTGCGGGTCATTCCACCGACCGGACAAGACCATTTCACCGCCTCCTCCTGTCGCGGTGATTTGTCGATGAACTTCACTCGAGAAGAAACGTGTGAGACCGGGAGTGATCTATGGTCCCGCCCTTTTTCTCCTCTTCTAATCCAGTGTGACTCCTTTCTTTTTTACCTCTTGTTCTCTTCTTCAGAATCCCCTTCGTCTTATCCGATGTTCCCGCCTGAACACAAAGCAAACACTTCTGGGATGGCCATCCGATGACGAAAACAAAACCAAGCGATAAAGAAGCGAAGCCGGAATGATTTCGCGGTATCGATGTCCAGTCCGCGAGCCTGTCACGGGCAGAGTCAGGTTCATATTTCACTGGGAACTACTCGGGCGGGTGTTGGGCGCGGTGAACTCCTCCACACTCGAAGACAGTCCTCCTCGGTCGGCGCCAGTTGATGATGGAGGAAAAAATGGCGGCCAGCATCGTAGCTTGTTTTATCTTTCTCCTTCAGGCTCGTGACAGCTCTTTCTGAGACCGAGAATGGCCGCTAGGGGGATCGGGGAGGAAGAAAGGGCTGAACGGATAAGGATTCTGTGTTGTTTACGCTGCTTGGTGTTGTAAATGGCGAAAAAAGATGGGAAACAGCAGGCTGCTTTTCCAAGGGTAAGAGAGACAGTGTGGCGAGGAGATTAGCCAGAAGAAGGAGCCTGTTTGCTACCCTGCACCGGGGAAAGGGAAGAAGGGATATAAAGGAACTACCAGCTATTCTAAGCATATAGTTCATATACGATTGGTGGTCTTAAACGAAGTTCTTCCTGCTTCTCTTAAAGTGTGAGCAGTAGGATGTGTTCTAGAGTAGAAAGTATACAGTAGAAAAGCTTGTCCTCATCGCTTAATAAAGCAGTGCCTTTTATATAAGTGTATTTCGGACTGTGAGCGTTTCTTGCTGTGTGCTACTGAGCGATGTGCATATTCTTAGGCTTAGCGCCATGGAGCTTATTGCCAACTACTCGGATAAGAGTTGGAAAAAAGCTGCGAAGTAATCTTAACACTTCCAAGAGTACCAACGAAGGCAGGCCAAACGTACGCTACATGTCTGTACCTGAGGACATGCATTGCAATTCCCAGGAGGGCATACATTTCGGCACAATGTCATCTATCATAATTTTACAGCGAGGGCTGTTATACACGCGTCTTCCGGCAACCGAATCGTCGCCTGGCTCACACCGTCATGTGACCGCTCACTCCACGTGACTCGCGACAAGTACGTTGCGTTCAGTTGGTGCGCTCGCTCAACCATGATCTCCTAATCGCCCCTGCACGTAGCTCAGCTTCTAGCTTCGTGCAGGTTTCCTCGTCATCGGTGGCATGCGCGGTCGTAAGGCTCCACCAAAAGCTTCGAAACGCCTCTCGGACGCTGCACGTAGCCGGAAAGTGATAGCCGCGAACAAGTTGACGGTTGCTCTCAGGAAGCACGTGTTAGGAACGCTGCCCGCAAACAAGCTTCCTAAAAGCGTCCGAAAGTATGTGTCAACAAATTTCATGGGCAAAGAATGATAACGTTTACGCTATGATACATAGCTCGGGACACACTCGTCCTATAGCTGCGCCGAAGCCACAGAGTGCGCATTCGCGTAGGGGTTATTGGTAGGGACAAGGAAAGGCGCTATAGCAGTCTTGGGTGCACGCCTGGACCGTATTGTGAAGCGATTAAGTGGAGAAGAAGTGGTAGGGATTTAAAAAAACTGACATTTACGGTACCTCCCGCTGATTTTCGAGATTTACGCAACAAGCATGAACGTTATTTTTTTTCTGTAGATCAAAAAGTGTTAGCTCCATCTTAGCCCAAACCAGTCTTCTACTTTTTTGTTTTTTTCTACATCTTAGGATGTTTCCGTGTCTCCTTTTTCCCTACCTGTTAACTATCTTTTCGGAGGTATTCTTTCCATCGTTATTCTAGATGCTCTTCAGTTATCGAAGCCTTTTCCACGAGTCCCTCCCTGTCTTTTTTTTTTGTCGTGGGTATCGGGAAACGGATGCCTCGAGCGAGATCTCCCCTGTAAGCTGCCGATTTGTATGCTGGGCCAGTGCCGAGCCATTCTTTCCACAAGGGGGCCCATTTGTGGAAAAGATCCCGGCGAGGCGCGCGATTCTGTTGTTTCCGCTGCCAACAGCCCAGGGTGCGAAAACGGGAGCAAAGGGAGAGAAATAGGGAGAAAGAAATAGGGAAAATGAAGCGAGTGGCCCCGAAAGCAGGCTCGTAAGGAGCACAGTAGAAACAACGACCAACCAAAGTACAAAAGAGTGAGACTGCCACAGAGAAAGGAAAGGGGATAGAGTGAGCTGAAAGGGATAGGAAAAAGAAAATGGTGAGGCAGAGGGAACACTTTAGAGGCGAAGGAAATGTGTGCGATACAACCCGGAAAAGACAACTGATCGTCGGAGGAGGTAAGAGAGGGAGATGGAAGAAGAGGGATTGAGGGCAAGGATGGCGGCGTTAAAAGGGAAGCACGAGGGAATGGGTTCGAACAATGGGGAAAATCGCTTCCCGCTTTCCCCACCCCCTTCCACCTTCCCCATTCCACGGCCTCCATTCCGGCCACTATCTCCGCATTTTTGCCGTCTTCTCTCCCCCACCTTCCCAACATCCATCGAGTGCGGCGTACGCGCATTCGGGAGACGTAAACGAGGAAGACATACGGAAAGCGCCAAAAGACAAAAGAAGACAAACGGAACCACAGAAGGAGCCAAGCCAAGACTCCGAAGGAGAAGAACATAGCGCTGCCAAGGCAGCAAGCGGGGCGACCAGGCGCGAACTGTCCGGCGGGCTCGCTTCTGTATATATATCGGAGCGGTTGTACTCGGCGCCAAAACGCGCTCGGGGGAAGATGGCATTGGTCGCGCGCCCTGTCCCAGCTGCGGAGGAGCGGAGAGTCCTCTTCCTGATGGAGGCCGCAGATAGAGAAGCGGCGGCTAGAAGAAACAGCGCGTTGGCCGAAGAGTGACGCGGAGGCTCATATGGACAGCGTGCGCTGTCTCAGTGGGCGGCTGCGCGCGCGCGCGTCTTACTAAGAGAGGGAAGAAGCCGCGTTCGATGGAAGTCGTCTCTGTCGTCGTCCGGCACGCGTCATTATTCATAATAATCGCGTCGAATGTCGCCGCCGGAGACGGCAGCCAGCACTCTCGGGTCCGTGGCGCGTTTGTGCGCGATGTGCGGTGCTTCGATGAGAGTGTGGAAAGAGAGCGAAGGGTAGCAAGGAAAAGAGAGACACTGAGGATGAGAGAGGACAGCTAGTGTCGGGAAAGAATGTGCCTTTCGCCGTTGCGCGCGCGCATGTCGTAGGGATGCGAGACCGTAGGTCGAACCGGGTGTATTTCAGAGTTGTTGCATTGGTAATGTTCACTTTTTATTCGAAGAAGTCGATACGCTCGTCGTACGTTGTTCTATAGGTGTCTCAGTGCGCTCCGCAGTGGAGCATGAGCTTCATCGCTCCGAAGTCGGAGTGATGCTAGCTTGAACGCATTGCTATTTTACCAGTTCGCATATCTTTGGTATCGTTTCACCGTTGTTGGTGGACGCAATGTACTTTTGTACCTACAGTTTTCCTCGTGCTATGTTGTGCAAGATCATTTGTTACAGTGGCGAAATGCTCGAAGAAACGTATGACTGCCGCAGTTTCCATGCTTATGCGACAAAGAACACGCCGCGGTGTAATATGAAGAAACATAATTTTGACTGGCTTTCGGTCAACCAAATATAGTCCAACCAATTTCTGTCTTCTACATTCGTCACAGCCAACACAGCCAACACTATAGCACTGAGCTAACATCCAATGCTTTGTTTGTACGTCTGTGGCGTTCAAGAAGCCGTTGAGCAAGTTGCGCTGCTCCTGTACCCTGACTCATTGAACGCTTGAATTGTGAAGCACCAAGGAAACTGTGTTCGGTACTTCGTGAGTATCTGTCACCGCAGGCCTCTGTAAAATGTCTCAGCAAGCCGGAAAGAAATCGTGCTTCAGTGAAGGCATACTCTGCGTAGACTAGCAGGGCACCAATTGTTTCGAAAAGCCTAGGGTACATGCCCTTATTGCGAATGCGCACTCTTCGTCAAACTTGCCCCGAGACCAAATTCCCACATCAAAATTCACCGTTATTCAGGCTATTCTCAGCCACACTATCATCAACATCAGCCTGATTGCGCCCACTGCAGGACAAAGGCATCTCCCATATCTCTTCAGTTGCCCCTGCTCTGTGCCAGCCGTTGCTACCTCATCCGACGCGAACTTCCTAGTCTCATCCGCCCACCTAACTCGCTGAAGCACACTTATACGGCAGCCTTCTACTCTAATCCAGTCACTTGCCCTTAAATAACATCGGTTATCTTACCTGCGCATTACATGCCCTGCCCAAGCCCATTTCTTCTTCTTGATTTCGACTAGGATGTCATTATTCCACGTTTCTTCACTGACCAACTCTGCTCTCCTCGTGTGTCTTAACGTTCCACCAATCATTTCACTTTCCTTGGCTCGCTGAGCTGTCCTCAATTTAAGTCGAACCCGTTTTGTCAGCCTCCACGTGTCTGCCCCGTAGGTTAGTAGCTTTAAGATACATCTGTTACATACTCTCATTAGGAGAGATGCTTCTAAACTGCCGTTCATGTTCCGAAAATACCTGCCAAATTCCCTCCATCCCAGTCTCACTCTTCCAGTGATTTGACTGTCGTGGTCGGGATCTGTGGTGGCTACCTACCCTATGTAGATGCATTCCGTTAATATATTTTGCGACGCTTGGTTGCCTATCGTAAACTTGGGATTGTGATTTTATTGCATTCTCTGGGAAGGACTGTGGTGTCTGTGCAGTAATTGCTACACCCTCTTATGCACCCTCTTTTACACCCTCTTTAACAGTGAGCTACATAGTGGGACACTTATTGCACACATGAAGATCAAAATTTATACAAGATGAGAACGCATTTTTTTTATTTACATGAACAGTAAAGGAGAGGTTGGTGCGTACTGCAGGGTGCAGCCGCTATGCAGAACGTAATTCTTTTTAGTATTGGAGTTCCAGGGCCCCCTGCCGTTTGTTCATGACAAAAAGGGACTTTTCGAAAACGCTATGTCTCTCTTGCTCACATGCGACACTCCCCCTTGACATCTTGTGTACAACCGTTCAGTCACCTGTGAGCTTCTACTCGACTTCGCTGCCTTGACTGAGGGATTGTCAACAGCTAGCAGCACTTGCAAGTTGGCGAGAAGTAATTCGGGCAGAAGGTGAATCTTGGTATCTAAATTTGCGCAGTGGATTCCAAGGAAAGAGTAATGCAGCCAGGGAAGGTATTCAGGTTCATTTATTTATTTCAACATGCACAAATCGCCCAATTGGGCATTATAGTGTACGGGTACAAACCAAAACTTATAAAAGCAAAAGCACCCTGAACAAAAAACTGTAAACAAAAATAGAAGCAGCAGCATTGCAGCTGCAGACACTTTCAAACCCTTCGGAAGCTGTTTACAACGCCTGTACAGTTCAACGTGTGCTGTTGGTAGGTTTGTAGATGAGATCAAGAAATTTGCTGAGAAACATTACCCATCGCTGACGGATGTCAGTGCTAACTAGAGATCAGTGGATGATGTCCGTCCTACAGTGTAAGTTAACTGGGCTAATGATGATTATGACGACGGCGACGATGATGATGATTGTTGTAGTGGTGGTACAGTGTAATGCCGCGCCGATTTGCTGCTGCTCGGTGGTATGGCAGAAAATAAACGGCAAATGAGTTCGCCCTCCATATTTCTGCAGTGAGTGAGTGAGGCATTCGACTGCATCCTGAACCTAGGAAAGAGTAAAACAACCACCCAAGGAAGAGAACGGAGGCGCGAGAGCCATTACACCCGTAATACAACGGCCCGACTACGTTTGTACACCACTATAACGGCTATGACACAATGGCGCCGGTCTTCGCGGATGTCTTTTACCCCGCTACTATCTCTCCACACTTGCACCCCACATCCCACGCATTTTTCCTTTTTGTGTGCGTTTCCTATCGGTCATGTAGCAGCGAGCAGCGTGTTTCCATTATTCGCCACAGATTTCCTTCGGGCCCGGTCTCCGCTTTGGGCTAGGCCTAAGCGTACCAGTGAGACACTGGGTGTCACTTTGGAGAACGAGCAGGCAATCTGCGACGGGCAATGGAGACGACGCCGGCAGCAAAACACAGCGGCGGTGGTAGCATCAGCGGCAGTATTGAAGGCTTTGCGTGGGGCCCATAGCCGCTTCTACCGCGCAACGCTCGTCGCGCGAAGAAATGTCATCCGGCGTTCCCGTCAGGGATCGATGGTTTTTGCCGGCGCTGTGCTCTGTTCCCTCGGGCTGCCCCGAATGTCCATTGGTCGGTCGCCCTTCGTGATCTTCCGTTCGGCCGCCTCGCTGGGTGCTGGACACGACGCTGGAGGTTGATGCTGAACTGGAGACTAAAGAAAGCATAGAGAAATGTTGCCTTTGTTTATGTAAACACTTATTAGTAAGAGAGCAACTAATCACTGTCATACACCCAAGCGCCGCCATACGGCTGCAAAAGAAAGCTATACGGTTTTCTCAGAAACTTCGCAGTTATAGAAAAATTCATCCTGGTCCGGGGTTCGAACCCGGGACCGCCGTTTCGCCGGAGTGTAGCCGAATGGCTGCGCTTGGGTGGATGACAATGAGTAATTACTTCCTTATTACAAATTTACTTCACCTTGGGGGATTCTCCTAAACATTTTGTATACACTTATTGGGATTTGAAACTAGTGGCGTAATAGCTTTAGGCGTACGTTGATTTTAGGAAAAGGATGATAAAAATAGAGAGTACACACGTACAAAGCTGCCGGGTCGAGGGAACAGCCGCTCTACCCCAGACTCACAGGGCGATTACCAGTATGCACAATAAATGGCAACGTTTTCTTATGCTTCCATTCCTCCCTTCCTTTCAGTGCCAGGTCGGTTCTTTCATCCAAGATATGGATCGGTATCTCCCTTTTCTAAACTGAAAGTTGTTCTGTTGTGACGACCACATTTCTTTGGACATTGGTGTTATTCTTCAGATTTATCTTTATGAACTTTTTTGTATTAAACACACACATAAAACTCGCAGCTTTATCTTCATAAAAATTAAGAATCCCACAGGTGAATATTGTGAGTGCATAGTGTCAGTAAATCGTATATTGGTGTTGGAATTTTCGGTTTCAACCGAAAAAACAAAAGGGTAAAAGTACGCCGAATTTCGGATTTAACCGAAAAATGTCAGTGTTCTTGGCAGGCAAAACATAGCTAGTTGGCAGTTGAGTACATGTTACACTCCGTCAAAGTTGTAAATTAACCAAATATGGAAGCCAGTGCCATAATCAAACGGTAGCATTGTTAGATAAGCCGCGCAGTTGTGTTATTTGAGCCATTTTTCCGATTGTTTAAACCTCTCTTCAGACAGGGTAGCTCCACCTTCTCGCCGCCTGCTAGCTAAGCACTGTTTTTTCACTATCATCATCCGCTTTGAGTAGTTAGTCGGTTGAGTAGGTTTATCAAGTGCAAGGAGGACTCTGACACGAAGCCATGCGTGGTCGCCATGGGAAGTATCATGTTCGCGGTAGCGCGAACATGATGACTGAGCCACAGTTCCATCGCTGCCATCAACACGCAGACCACGTGATGCCCCGTCCTCTCGCTCAACCAAGCGCGACAACCCAAAGAAAACTTGTCAGCCTAGTTCTTAGAAGTAAATTGCACATGTGTTCTTGACGGTCGGCTGTCTCATTAAACTTGCGTTTATTTTTTTAAAGACGAAAGCAATGCTTTCTACAAGCACATTTTCAAGTGAAAAGCTTCTGATAAATTATATTAACAACTGGCGAACGAACTGTTCATAGTAACAAAAAACCGAGACGGATTCGAAGTGACATTTTACCACACAGAATTGCTACATTAAATCACCGAAAAAAGTCAGAAATTCATTCGTTGAAAATGGTATTCCCCGACAAAAGCCGAAACTTCCATTCCGATATAAACGCCGAAAAAAGTTCGCCAAATTTTGGAAAAATAAAAGCTGAAAATTACAGTCCCTGATCATATCTCATTTCTAAGTAAAAAGCCTGAACCGCCGGGAGAAAGCATTTAATTTTCACCTTTCTGCCGAAGTTCGCTTCTATAGGAGAAGAGGCACTTGTAAGGCCCTCTTTCGTTATCACGTTCTTGAAACACGTTCACGTTCTTAGTAGGGTATAAACTTTTCTGGTACGCGTAGGCTTTAGCTGTTAGGAAAAAGCTTCTATAAAACCCCTTGTTTAAGGCATGACTGCCGAATTTATATATAGTTGCTGATGCGCCAATGAACCTGGTTTGACCAACTTCCTCCTTTTTAAATTCAGCACATACTAACTATAGGAAATTTGCCAGGGCTTGATGTTGAGCCCCAAAGATGGAGGGGCTGAAAGGAAAGGAGAGAAATAGTTTTACCTAGTTTCGAGACCTTCGTATTTTTTACATGCGCGCACGCCGCACATCACGCGAGCATCATGCTGCACTCCGCCTCCATCGAAATGCGGCCGCTGCGGCTGCAGGGATTCGAACTTTCAACCACGTGTACAGCAGCCGAAAGTTGTGATGATTGAGTCACCGCGGTGGGTCGCAACGCCGGAGTGTGATCCACACAAGGGCGGTGGCTATAAGCCACAAATTTCACAGTGGCAAAAGAAAAATATTACAGCTTCTCAGTGGAATAAACATCAATAAACAAGCAGTAAAAAGTTTTCCCCTATTCGTTCGCTCAGAGAAAGAAGAGAGAAGCGATTAAAATTATGGGAGATCATTAGAGATTTCGGGAAAAGAGGGGAAGTAAAAAAGAAAAAAATAAAAAAATTAGGGACAACAGCCAGAGCAGCCACAAAGCCGGGGCGCCGATGAAGACATCTCATAATGAGGCGTCGCCCGAAACACGGCAGTAGCCGCAAGCACTCGACGCACGTCTCGCATCTGCGTGTCTCGGCGCGCGTCCCCGTGCGGGCACGTAGTGTACTACAACAGGCTCTCGCTTGGCTGCTTTCAAAACGTAGAACCGTGTGAACAAGAAAAACAAGAGGGCAGCACTGCAGCGTCGCGTAGCGCATCTCTCTCTCTCTTCCCACATCAATTTAGTGGACGTCGACGTAGCTTTCACAGAGCTTTTATTTGCTCTCTCTTTTTTCCTTGAACATTACGTGCGAAGGAATAAAAATGAAAGGGGAAATGCTGAAGGGGGAGGGGGGAGGGCAAGAAGAAACAATGGACGACCTCCAGCTGAGTAAATGACGGTGTGGTAGGGAATGCCGAGCCATCATCAAATTCTCATCAAAATTTCATGCGTGGACCATGGCGCGAGCCCGTAAGAGACATGCGGATTGTTAGAGAAAGGGGAGGGGAGGTGGGCAGCGAAACGTGAAAGAGAGATTTGTAAATTTTTATTCCATATTACAGCGCTGGTGTGTGCACACGACTGCGATCGGTGACTTATGCGCATTGGTTGGAACCCGAGGACTAATTAAATTGGGTTCATATCGACTGATAGCCGCCTTGTAATGACAAGAATGTTAATTTCGTTAAAAAAGTCTTTCCTCAGCTTTAAGAGTAAAAATAAAATAATGAATGATAGGTATTGCTCTCTTAGACCATTTTGACGAGTAAGCTACAACAATGCCAAGCGCTGCTCTTTACGCGGATCTATAAGCCTAAACCACACACCCAGGCTAATCCAGCCAGTGACCGGGGAGTTCCGAATGCTCTCACCTCATTGCCAGCGGCATGATTTTGCGAATCAAAGTAGCGGGAAAAGTATCATGCCAATTCTAACTGGTAATTTCTCAAAATATAATTGCCGTATTTAGAGCCGAGCAAATTCCAACAAAATCACAAAAAGCCTTAATACCTGATTTCACTAAGCACGAAAACTCGATGAAATTGCCCTCAGCAGCCCCTTCAAGTATAGCATGTGCTAATGGGTTGATCATACTGGCGAAAACGAGTCACCGGAAAGACAGGACAGCGGGTGTCAAGTGAATGCCAAGAAAATTGCCAGAAAATTCACTTCTCTGCATGTTTACAAACACTAGAGATCCCACCGGTGCTTTGAGAGAACTCTCCTGAAGGTAAAAACCAAATTCACTTGCCATGGTGCATGCTAGCCAAATCAGGTGATCTTTAGCACACGTTGCACTTACGCGCCCAAGCCAGTGTCCGCATATCCTGGAGATATCTTGTCCATGCATGTGGTATACCACTACTTGAATGTCTTCTGAGGAAAAGTGGTAGAGTTTTAACGTAGTTAAACCGAGTAGACATGCGAAGGCATGTGTTTAGCCTGGTTGGCCCATGATTGTGCTTTGCTGGCTCACTGGCACGTCTGGCGACGATATTCGACTCAGGTTAAGCTCTGACTGAGGTTAAGCTGATCTGATCTGTTCGCGCCGCAGATGGAAGTTGATGAAGGCGATGACGTGCAACGCACAGCGCAAGAGTGTTTTGCACATTAAGACGAGGCGTGATCAGCTGCGCCGGTAGCATGGTGCTTTCGGGCATGGGCCAGCGAAGCTGATCTGTTTGTGTCGCGGTGGGTTCGAAACCCTGTCGCGGCAATATTTGTTTTATTTCTGCAGGCTCACGGTCATGGATGTCACAAGATTCTTTGTTGGGTTTGATCCCGTGAAGCAGAACTTTCGCACTCTAATTAGGGACCGCTTTCTTGGTGCAGATTTAAACTAGGCAGCTCCATTTTGACAGAGGCCAAGTGCAAAGCACGCCTGCGTGTTTCGCAATGTCAGGGCACATTCAAGAAAAAAAGGTTATCTAAACTACAAGACCCAGTCCTCCGCCCCAACCGCTCCTTTTCCGCTGACTCACTCCATTCCACACCTTCCTTCTTCACTGCCTTCATGGCGCTGTTCTGGTGTCCATGCTGAGTGAGACACATTCATTTACCCCTGGTGAATTATTATTAATATGATCCTTTCCGGTAGCGTTTTTTTTTTCTGCAAGAACCCGGTCATGAAATTGGTTTCAAGGAAACCAATAAAGAAAAGAACAGAGGACGGGGGGGGGGGGGGGGGGGGGGGGCACAACCAGTGTGTGCTTCGCATGATAGAGGGCATTGAAAATAATGAAGCGCGGCTTTAATGTCGTTGCGGCGTCATTCACTGCGACGCCCCGACGAAGTCATCCGCGCTGCGATGCGCGCAGTGGCGCCGCATTTTGATGAGCCTCGAGCTGCGCGCGCGTTCGCGCGGAAGGCGCGACGGGCGACGCGCGTGTGTATTCGGATAGGGGGCGTTGCTGTACGCTGTGACGCTCGCCCGAAGCAGCAGCAACAGCAGTGAACCGACAGCGTCGCTTATATAATATAAACGCCGCCAGGTGTGAGCGCGACGAGTTGGCTCCACTCTTTTTTTCTTTTTTTCAGTCTCACCTTCTTTCTCTCTCTCTTCAAGCTTTCTGGTTTTTCGGCCCTCTTTGTTTCGTTGAAGCGCGTGCGAGCGCTAAAATAAAGAACGCGCAAACAACTCTCGTGTCGCAATGAATGGCGGCGACTTTTCCATTTGGAAAATGAAAAGCCACTCCCCTGTCACCTTCGCTGTGCTACCCCCGGCGGCCGCGTGTACGCTTGTCAGTATATTTGAAGCCACCCCCGCCTCTTCTCGTACACTCTCTCTCTCACCCCTACTTTGGCTCGGTGTTAACGCTCGTTTTCCTATGTCGCGCCAACTTTTATATAACCCGCGCCCACAACTCGTTCACTCAATCTCATTTTTCTTTCCCGCGTCTTTACTTTTCATTTAGCGTAGGTTGTGGGAGTGAGGGAGAGAGTAGCGCGATGTGAGATATAGAGGAAAGGGGGAGGGGTGATTGTATTTTCCTCCTCGCGTCCTCCTTTGTCTCAGTTTATTACAGCTCGACGGCTGCTCATATCATCTTCATTTTGAAAGCACGTAGCGAAACGGAGGGGGTGGGGAATAAAGGGCCGTTCCCGTTCGCACTTTTGGGTAATGAAACGGGAGCCCGAAAGGAAGAGGGGGAGGGGGTGCTGGGAGGTATAAAAACTGCCATTAAAGTGAGATCGAAAGGATGGCGAGGTTAAGGTTGAAAGGGCGTACCGAGTTTTGTACGGATTAATCCGCAAGTATACTGAGGTCGAAATGTGGTATTGAATTCTCCGGAACGCTATTTCTGTCGCCATGTGCAGTACAGGTTTACTGTTCCGTATATTGTGCGTGGCATTCGTGAAAGCGCCAGACCAAAGGGCGCGAGGAGAATATTTGGAATGCCTGTGTACACTAATTAACAAAAATTTGCTAGTTGTTCATTTGCGAAAAAAAAAGGAAATTATTTCTGCGTTGTCTCGCCAGCCATTCAGATGGCATTCCTCTGACAGATGAAGCACGCATGTCTACACATGCTTCTATGCTTGCCTTTACCATGCTTTGCTTTGCCATGCCAAAATAATATTTTTTTTTCGTGTAATCGGACCTCCCTGACATTTATTTGCGCATGACTGTATGTGCCTAAGTATACGACCCGACGCGTAAACAAGCAATACCGCACTAGGGCAAACAATAGCACCAACAAACAGCACAAAGTAGGTGAGAAATGTGCATTAATTAAGGTTACTTTTCACCGGTAAATGAGACTACTTCATACTCAGAAAGCGCGCGAGATATGGTGCGCCGAAATGTTGAAGGTTGCGGCCCATTCTGCTGCGTGAAGAAATATTCCTCTACTGCCGTTCGAGTTATTCATATTGGGTAACAAAACCATATTGCGTAGCCAGCTGCAGCCGAAGTGTCTATAAAAGCTCGTTTTGGTGTATTAAAGATAGCTTAGCGATATAGTCGTTCTCTCTTAACATATCTTCGACATTGTTATTGCGCTACTCATGGTTTACACAAACAAGAACGACACATACTGACAGGGCGTATTGTGTAAACCATGAGTAGCGCAATGACAATGTCGAAGATTACAAACCAACTAGGCCCATTTGAAGCTCTTCTTAGATTCATCTTCTATTAGCATATACTCACCAGCCTATTCTGTTGCACGCTTACTCTCTTAGTCGCTTGCACAAGTGCAGTCCGTGCACGATGTCACTTACTCGAATTCAACGAGATCTTTTCCTGAGGAAGTGGATAAACCGCACGGCAGCATTGGCGCGCGGTGCTATCGATGTTGCACGAATATTGTCGTTAGCTGAATTTGGGGTAGCGAAAATTTGCAACGATGACTAATAAGTGTGCACAGCTTTGCCTCTGTAGAAGCTGCCAGAGATTAGCCACAGATTATTTTCCCCAGGGTTGCACACATCTTAAGGCCTGAAATCCACGACGCTGTCACCGTGAAAGCTTGGCTATTTCAGGGGCGCTGCGACACTTAACGGAGAAATACCTGCTATCGACGCCACAAGACAGCGAAGTATGAATGTCGCCGCTACAGTTACGGCGCAGCTTACAACTTTGTGCAGACTCGCTCACGCTAACACCTGAGTATTGGGAACAAGTCGCTCATCTAATGGCATACCTGCAGAACTTAGTGTCAGTCGGGACTGCCTTTCGAAACTTTGATAAAATGTCCGCTGAAGAAAATAAGGTATCGTATTTCAGAATTTGCTGAAAACGTATGGGAAAATCCTTGTCAGTTATTGTTTTCTTTATTCCATGTGAACTGTGTTGCAAAATGCCGCTTGTACCGACTGCCGGGTACATATTTCGTTTCGTCTAGGGCTGACTTGACGAACCAGTGGTTTATGGTTTATGGCAGTTTAACATCCCAAAGCAACTCAGGCTTGACGAACTAATGATTTCACTAACACGCAGCGAATAACCAATAGCGTTGTCGTTCTTAGCGTTGTGTGTTGCTTCTCGGGGAAAGGTATTTAGACGGAAATCATGGAGCCACTGTCATTCTACAGTCCTCATAGCATTTTCGAGCATTGCTATTGCAATAAAGGTAACTACCAATCGTTAACTGAGACGGAATAGTCAATAAACGTGGCTTAGAAAAGAAACAGCGTAATTTCACCCCAGCATGCTGGCTGTCTGGTGAATAACGTGGTTGAAACCAGTGGTGCTTTCTTCGTTTTTTTTTAATCAATGAAGTAGCTCTTACAATAAAAAAGAAACACTCCAAAAGGCGAATAAATGGGGCTGGTCCCTCGAACGAAATGCAGCGGAGCGTTCAGAGCGCACTTCGCTGAAAAGCTGGACGACCGCGTCGGGTTGCAGGTATGAATACTAAATACTACCGGCGTCACTCAGTTACACCCTCCGTACTCTCTCTCTCTCTCTTACGAGCGCATACTATTCTCGGAAACTAAACAAGTAGAGTTCAGTTGGAAGAAAAAACGAATTATGAAAGAAAGCCGGCCGCTGTCCGCGGTAGAAGCGGCATTAGCAAACTCGCGGGCCACTG
The DNA here is from genome assembly GCF_052857255.1 of Amblyomma americanum. Classification (NCBI taxonomy): domain Eukaryota; kingdom Metazoa; phylum Arthropoda; class Arachnida; order Ixodida; family Ixodidae; genus Amblyomma; species Amblyomma americanum. Next base: position 11,656,960 of record NC_135507.1, on the reverse strand, counting down.
CCGAGGCTTTGGAACAAAGCAACGCATTGGGTAAAAATTGATTTCGTGGAAACGTGCTCGCTGGACGTGGGAAACGTCAGTTAGTAAAAACAAGAAATAAGACAAAAAAATGAGCGACCGCGGTGGAGTTGAGAAGACGGGGGAAATAGGCGTTGGGTGATTAAGAGTGCATAACCGCGCGCGCCGTTCACAGAAGGGACGAAATAATAAATAAGCGAGGTCTCCCTCTCTCTGTCTTCCCCTTTTCCCCCAACGAAGCCCTCAGCGTCCCCACACCTTTCCCCATTTTCCCTGGCTGCCTGCTAGGCCTCGCCAAATAATGAACGCGTGTGATGGGAGGAAAGGGAAAGTCGGTAGTGGGGAAGGAATCAAACACGGCAAAAAAAAAAAAACGCGCGTTAATGACTTGACGGCGTGAGCGTCAATACCGGGTGTTCGCGGGGCCGTCTAAAAGTGATGAGTCTGTTTGCGCGCCTTTTGTGGGCACGTATACAACGGCGTGGCGATGTTCGTACGCGCGCACAAACACGCACCGAACGGCACACACAAGGCTCGCTCATTGCGACATGGTGTTGCCATGCTGCATGTGTGTTCGTGCAGATGGAAGTCACACAGCGAGGTTTTGGCTGATGGCGTTCGCGCCTCGCTCTTAGGCGGAGGTCGACTTTATCTGCTCTGGCCGCTAGCCAGGTTGCGAGAAGGCAGTGTGGTTTGGCTCAGTCGGTAGGATTATTGTCTGGTTAAGCTAGTTGCCTTTTCTTGATCTTATTGGCTCTCTTTGCTTCTTTGGCTTCCTGATACATGTGCAGGTATTTTACTGCTGAGCTTTTTGCGTTCGTTTTTTTTTTTCATCCGGTTAGCTGTTTCTCTGTTTCAAGCGTTAAGTAATTGGTGAAAGTAACTACTGGAATATCCCGTCTACTATTTTCTTATTACATGTGGAAACCGAGTGCACACCGGGCAGGGCCTCGTAGTTTGTCTGCCAGCATCTTCATTGTTTTCATGTAATTTCGCGTGCGCTCGCGTGTGTGTGTGTGTGTGTGTGTGTGTGTGTGTGTGTGTGTGTGTGTGTGTGTGTGTGTGTGTGTGTGCGTGTTCGTGTGCGTGCGTGTGTGTGTGTGTGTGTGTGTTTGTGTGTGTGTGTGTGTGTGTGTGTGTGTTGTGTGTGTGTGTGTGTGTGTGTGTGTGTGTGTGTGTGTGTGTGTGTGTGTGTGTGTGTGTGTGTGTGTGTGTGTGTGTGTGTGTGTGTGTGTGTGTGTGTGTGTGTGTGTGTGTGTGTGTGTGTGTGTGTGTGTGTGTGTGTGTGTGTGTGTGTGCGCGTGCGTGCGTGTGTGTGTGTGTGTGTGTGTGTGTGGCATAAATGAGGGCGCCTGTAAATCCCGTTTTTTTTGCTCTATCCCAGGGATTTTCAAACTTTTTTGCCTAGGAATCCCAGACCGTCATTATGCACCACGGATAGCCACCCCCCCCCCTCCCGCTACAATCTGTCGTTTTTGCTTGTGAATGGACCCTTTGTATTCCTTTTTTTATTGTTTCGTTCGCTTCTGTGAGGAAGTGTGCGTTTTCTTGCTTTCAGCAATCAGGTTTTATTGAAATGCCCATCTTTCACTCATGCTCAGACCTCCAACTGCAAGGCAAGAAGGGACCCACGCTGGCGCTTTTGGAAGCAGACGATAACAGAATATGGCAGCGCTGTAGGTAATGCTGCTCCAAAACTCTTTTCAAGAGACCTGGGGATAGTTAATAACGCAGATGCAGAAGGACTAGCATGTGATGCGAAGGGGAATATAAGCAAACTATTAGGACAGGAGAGGCTCTCAAAACGATCCAGGAGCAGACACAGAGACGTCTGAGGAGCTGCTGCTTCGACACGAGAGCCAGCTGGCGGGACCGAGGCGGTTTTAAGTGGGAAAAACGTCTAGCTGCGTGAGATGGTCAGGTACAGAGGCAGCGAGCGGTGAAGTCTGGGTGGCAAAATGCAGGGAAGGAGAGAGAACAACGCTCTGGCCCCGCCTAATGTTTCTTCCCCACTCCACCACGCAGTCTTCCGCAAAATTGAATTTGCCAGCTAAGGAGAAGCAGTCCCGTTCGCGTCGGCGGCGCCTGCTGTCGGCTTGGTGCTCTGTCTAGTGCGAGCTGCCGCCGTAGTCTGTTCAGGCTGCGTTCAGCACCCAAAGGCGAGAGGGGCTCAACTTCCCGTTCCTTGTTTGGGAGAAAAGGAAACCATGGAGCGAAGTGGGAACACACTAAAAGAAAGGGATATTTCGGGAAGGAGTTAAAGGAAGGAAATTGGGGAAGATGTGGAACGGAGTGGGATGAAAAGGGAAGAGTTGTGTAGGGAAGATGCGGGAAAGGGTTGGGGCGTTCATCTGAAGCGGCAACGCGCCAAACTGGGCACGGAGCGGGCTGTGCGGTTTGCGAAATATTTGATGAAGCTGTAACGAGAAGCGATGTTTCTTCGGAGCGGTTCTGTCCGGCCTGGCGGGTTTTCCGTGTTTTTCACCCCCTCCCCTCTCCTCCCTCTGCGTATACTGTTGAGAAAGTATACAAACAGGAGCGCGTCTCGTCTACAATGCGCCTTTGGCTTCTTCTTGCGATAGTTCTGTTTTTTTTTCTTAGTGGTTGGATGTTTCCTGCGGGGTTTCTCCGCTCCATCTATACGTGTTATGTAGAGGGCGCCAGATGCGCGAAAACTCAGCCGTTTTCTCGCACCAAAAGTTTGTTGCGCTGGGCACGCGGCGAATAATTGAGTTTTGTACCCGGTGCCTGTTTTCACGAACGAGGTTCGCCATTCCGCGCGGATCCGAATAAGTAGATTCTCGGCGCTCCGCTGCTTTGTGCGCTGTGTGGGAGTTTACTTTTCTTTAGCCCTCCTTGGCCGTCGATGACAAGAAGTGGCAGCGTTGTGGTGGTGCGCTTAGGACGCCGGGTCCCGCGCCGTTCATTTTCCCGCCAGAGAGGTGGGACGGAAACGCTTTCCTTGTAATCCGCCCCTTTCCCTTTGGTCTGTTGTCGAGCCTTCCGAGTTAAACGCGCACATAATTAACACGGAAAAGGAACTGAAACTTGCATTATTGCTGCTGACGATGATATCGTTCCGCAGGTACCCTTCCTAATACTTTAATAGATTCACATTGTTTTTTGTTAAAGAAAAAAAAACAAAGTATTAAATCATACAGCAACGTATTATAGTCATAACGAGACGTTTCGTTCTTATCAATGCGAGAGAATTAAAACCCCCATATTACCATAATGAGTCGTCGGTCATAAAGATCGCCCTTTGCCGGGAGAAAAGTGACGTCACCGGACCGGAAGTAATGCGATTTCTGGTATATGCTTCAACAGCTAACACTATCGCATTGCCAACAATAATGGAATTGGGTGCAGTCGATTTTTTTTTTCTCACAGCGTCTAACGTTTAGATTTAATTTCATATGCTTTCATTTGTTCTTCCCCCGGGACTTTTTCCCATGTGAAAAACATGAAAATAGGTAGGAAACACTTTCGAAACCACACTTTTCTTTTCCTTTTGAAATTCTGTTTTTTTTTCACAATGACGCCATTGTCAGCCCGTTCTTTTTTAGTGATACAAGCTTCGCTGTACCAAACTTGACTGTAAGGTAAGCCCACTTGGGAAGCAGTGAGGTGAAGAAAAGTTACGGTAGGATGTCCGAACAAATAAATTTTTGGATGTCTTCTCTTACAGCGACTGTCACTATAACTGTCTTATTTTTTATGAAGATGCCATGTAATGCCTAGTTTAGCGGGTGGGCGGAGATAAAAGCGTGAACATAGGCGATTTCAAAATGGCAGATCGAGATGACTTCACTTTACAACTTCATTAGTCAGAGCTGCTTTGAAGAGTGAAACAAGGTGGGGCGGTTTTATTACGGGTTTGCGAAGAAAAACCTTAATAAAATAGGAGAGGCCGCATTATGGAACGATCGCAATCTTAAAACTGTCACAGAACTGAGCCCGCTTCTATTGGTCACCATGGACTGGTGGACATATCGACCAATAGGAACGGGGCTTTATGACAGTTTCTGACTGTTTTGAGATTACGATCGCTCTGTAATTCGGCCCCCCATGAGGCTACCCAGCAAAAAAAGCATCGGCGACATGCTTAAGGTATGTCGAAAACAAGGGCCCTTTTAACCTATCTGTTTATCGCTTACTGTGACGTGCCAAAAAGAACAGCCCCAATCAAGTAAGGCGCAGTATACAAAAATAGTTTCTTTCTAGTGTCATTCTTTGTAGAAATTTTTTTTTTACAAACGGCGCGGTTGAGCATCTCGTAATTCTGCGATTTTCTTGTCTTATGGTTCTGCTGATTATCTAGTAGTAGCCCTAGTATTACTAGTATTACTGAACTACCGGTGCTGCTCACTTACGCTGAGGCCGTCATCGCAGACCAAGTCACACAAAATATTTTAGATGTCAATGGAAAATAAATACTAACACTTGTCTCTGTGGAATCTTTTACTCTTTACTGGAGAAAACGTATTTATTTTGCCCCCATCAGCGTAAGTTCTACCTCAGCTGGAACATTAAAAATAAGCGTATATACTGCGTCAGAACCTTCTCCGCAGCATTTTTTTGTTTCCCTTGCTGTTCTTCATCATAACCTGTTTCAGCAACCAGTCACCTGCAGTAGTCACCTGTAACAGTCACCTGTTTTTTCCAAGCAATGTACATTAAATTTAAAGCAGCTTGTTATGCTGAACTTGCTTTTGGAATGGGACTTTTTCTAACGACATGAAGGTGCCCAAAATTCATACGGATACCTAATCATCTTATGTGTTGGCTATGCAATCGCATTAGAAGCTGCCGAATATGCCTTTGCCAGAAGTGCTTTCTTTTCCGTCGTTGTGACGTCACTTCCCCGTTGCTAATAGGAATTATTCCCTCTGGTGTCGTCACTTCCTTCCATCCAATGGGTTAATGTTACCTTCTACAGTCATTAAGCTATGCAATGCCAATGTTACTAAATAAGCTCAATGTGCCCAGTTTTATTAACCCTGTAATAACTCGCAAAGTTTTTGTCTTCAATATTTCTAGAGTAACCTGTGCTTACATCCTATAAACACAGTAATGTTAGCTTTATGTCTAACTTGAGTGGAATGATTGTCTTTGTTGTAATCTCGTGTTCATGTATACGCTAGTCCTTGTATAACGCCTTGATGTCTTTTTTTTACTCTTACTTCTGCTCTTATATTTGTAAATTTATGATAAAATGTGTCTTTTTCGAAATAACAGTACATGTATAACTTTTTTTTTTTTACTGCTGTCACTGTTGCCGGCCGCCGGCTTTCGGGCCTCGTCAAGCTGTCCCCAAAGCTTTTTGCCTGGAAGACCGTCAACATTGCGAAATGTTGAAAATAAAGGTGAATTGAATTGACTAACGACACATCTTTTTCCCGGTGAGGCTTCTATGTTATAGCGCTAAAACCAACTAGACACTTCCAGAGCGGAATCTCGTAACACCTGCTCTCCCTAAAGACGTGATCACTCGCGCTAGTTTCTATTCGCACTTCTATTGCCAGCTCCATGTGGGACTTCGTCCTGAAGCTGTTTCTTCTTATCGGATGCAGAAACAAACCACGCACCTGCATATGGCTAAGATGAACAGCTCCTGATTATCGGATAAAAGAAAGAAATGCTCGGTTAGTGGTTGCGATTGCACGAGTGAGTAACCATAGCTCTGTTCGTACTCTCCCTTACCAAAACTCTCAGCGAACGGTGCTGACGGGGGACGGGATGAATGGAAAAGAAGAGTAGAGGCGTGAAAGAGGTGGGCGCAGTTTGCGAAGGAGGACGAATTCGGAGGCAGTTGTATTTTTCTTTTTATTTCGCACCCCATGCTTATGCTCTCACCGCAGTCATTGCCATATCCGTTTCTATTCCACGGAAAAATAAACTTTCCTCTCTTTCGCTTTCTCTCTCTCTCTCTTTCCAGGCGGTTCAATTAATATCGGGACCGTTCGTTCTCACAACAACCGGCTGCACCGATAATTGTTTCAGTCGTCAACTTTCCAGTCGATTGTGGCTCTTGCTCCTGGCGCTTGGCTTTCTTGCTGCTGCAGCTGCTTCGTTTGACTAACGCGCACAGCACGGAGCCTTTCAACGCCTTGTGGGGGAGGAGCCGGAGGGGGGGCGTAAGTTTCGCGCGCTCTGAAAACGCGCGCGCGTTCCTGCAGAACGCGGAACACGCGCGAAAAAGAAAAGAACGCGCAGACGTGCCGAAACGCTCACTTTTGAAGCCCGTTAATGAGTTTCTGACTAAGTTTTGCCCGATCATTAGGGCAGTGCTTGTTTCCGGAGAGGCGAGGGAAACAGGGCGGTGAAAAGGAAAAGGACTAAATGTACCGTTGATTCTGTTCGCCGTTCTTTCCGAATGCTTACGTGCGCTTTTTTGCTGGTGCTACATGTCTGAACCTAAGCGTACAATTTTTCATAGTCGGTAGCGGCCCGAAAATGCGAAACGAATTCGCGCGCGTATCGCCTCCTCGTCTGCTCTTAATTTCCTCCTAATTACAGAGAGGCGTTCGCCGTTTCGCTAATTTTTCCGCGAAGAGCATAAGAGAAGATGTAAAACAGACACGCACGTTGATGATGACTAAGGGAGTGCGCCGATGTGTGCTGCAGAGAAGTTCCCCAGTCATATCTGGGGCGATTCGGGCTGTTTTCGTTTCTTTTTATTTCTTTTCACTGGTTTCGCTTGACTGTGCGCTGGAAAGCTAAATAACGCATCACGGCACTCATGCCGATGCTTTCTATGCTGAGGCGTGTGACTCTTAGATGATATCACTGTGTGAATAATGCAACGGAACAGACAAGAATGGCGAACACAGATATTCAAGTCGCACGTAATCAAATTTGTTCTGAATTTAGAAAAAAATTGGAGGACGCTTAAGCTTCGCCTTTAAGAATGGAACGCGACTGCGTAATGTAGCACTGCAAGGGAGTCCACGGAACGCCATCGCCCATTCGGCGCAACGCCTTGCTCGTTAGACAAATCGCTCTGCTACGTACGGTGAAACGGACGCGCGGAACGGCAAACCACGTAGAAGCGCTGCCAGGCGCCTTGCCGAAACGCGCGTGACTCAAGTTGCAGTCGTAGTTCGTCGGCACATCGTTCTCGACAAACCCGATGTCACGAACGGCAGCATAGCTTCCGCGCCGAACGAACGGGCAGCAAGCCGCAAGCTTCGCGGTGAACGCGCTTTGAATGTGTGCTGCGTTGTTCGCCGCTCACCGCGTGATTCCTGCGTGCCCGCACGGCCCCACTGCGCCCGAACGAGACGAGCGGGAGGCGCTGCCGTCGCGCGCTATCTGTTGAGGCAGTGGGGTACATTGCGAGGAGGAGAAGGAGGAGGAGGATTTTTCGCTCACGGCCAACGCCGCCGACGACACCGGCTTTTCTGCTACACGAGCTCCTTAGTGCTGTCGCGTTAATATTCTTGTTTATTTCTCTAGAAAAAGTTGAAAGAAGTTCAGAGCACCTTAGCGAGGCATGGGAGCCATTTTGGCTGCATCAAAGAGACGTCAAAAGTGTATCCAACATACCGTACGATGGTACACTTAATTAGTGAATGTTTATTCTTTTCCACAGCCGCCGTCATAAACAGCTTCCAAATCGGAGTAAGGAGAATTATGTCGACACTGCTAGTCGTATGCAGAACGCTTTGAAACTCAGCCTGTGAGCACATGAAGTAATTTGTCATGGCAACACATTGTCCTGAAGTGAGCGGGTCGTAAAGAGCAAACGACTTGTTTAATGTAGGTTTGGTTTGGTTTCGTATGGTTTATGGGCTGCTAGGATAATGATCGACAGTATCCTGGTTCGAACCCGACCGCGGCGTCCGCGTTTCGATGGATTCCAAACGCAAAGGCGCCCGTGTGCTGTGAGATGTCAGTGAATAATAATAATAATTGGTTTTTGGGGAAAGGAAATGGCGCAGTATCTGTCTCATATATCGTTGGACACCTGAACCGCGCCGTAAGGGAAGGGATAAAGGAGGGAGTGAAAGAAGAAAGGAAGAGATAGGTGCCGTAGTGGAGGGCTCCGGAATAATTTCGACCACCTGGGGATCTTTAACGTGCACTGACATCGCACAGCACACGGGCGCCTTAGCGTTTGGAATCCATCGAAACGCGGATGCCGCGGTCGGGTTCGAACCAGGATACTGTCGATCATTATCCTAGCAGCCCATAAACCATACGAAACCCTCCACTACGGCACCTCTTTCTTCCTTTCTTCTGTCAGTAACTCCTTTATATCTTTCCTTACGGCGTGGTTCGGGTGTCCGCCGATATATGAAACAGATACCGCACCATTTCCTTTCCCCAAAAGCATTTTTAATATAGTAATAATTGGTTTTGGGGTAAGAAAATAGCGCAGTATCTGTCTCATATATCGGCGGACACCTGAATCGCGCCGTAAGGGAAGAGATAAAGGAGGGAGCGAAAGAAGAAAGAAAAAAGAGGTGCCGTAGTGGAGGGCTTCGGAATAATTTCGGTCACCTGGGGACCTTTAACGTGCACTGAAATCACACAGCACACGGGCGCCTTAGCGTTTTGCCTCCATAAAAACGCAGCCGCCGCGGTCGGGTTCGAACCCGGGAACTCCGGATCAATAGCCGAGTGCCCTCACCACTGAGCCACCGCGGCGGGCAAAAAAAAAAACAATTTTCAATTTTCAATTCTATGCCACCTTTGCTGACATCGGCTTTGGCTCTGTGCCCCCCGCGTGGCCTGGTTTAGGGGGCATTAGTTCATTGTGGGTCGGATTGTGTAGAGTAGTCATTGACTAAAATCCCTTTATGACGAGAAGGTAGTGCCATTTTATGATGTTATCGCCGTCCTCGCTTTCTTAAACCAGCAGTGGTGGCTCAGTGGTTACTGCGCTCGGCTTAATAAGCCGATGTACCGTGGTTCGAACCCGTCCACGGCGTTTGTATTTCAATGGAATCAAAATGCAGAAGGCGCCCGTGTGCTTTGCGATATCAGTGCACGACACTGATACCCATGTGGTCGAAATTATTCCGGAGCCCTCCACTACGGCGCCTCTGTCTCCCTACTTTTTTTCACTCCCACGTTTAACGCTTCCCTTGCGGCATGGTTAATGTTTCCACTGAGAACCGAGACAGTTACTGTGGTATTTTATTTCCGCTAAAACAACTAATTCCTCGCTTTCCTAGTTGCCTGCCCGTAGACTGTTCGATGGGTTGTCGAAATTATATCAGAGCTCTCCACTGCGGTGCCTCTTTTTCTTTTCATTCTTTCACTCCCTCCTTCATACTTTTCCTCGCGGTACCTTTGAGCTCTCCGCAGAGAAATAAGACAGTTACTGCGGCTTTCCTTTCCTGAAAAACCGATTTTCATTTTTTTTTCGCGCATAAAATCGCTACCGAATATAAAAGAAAGCTTTATGCCAGAAGCTGATTGCTGAGAGCCGGCTTCCTGGCCTTACGGGGCTGGGATCGAGGGGCTTTCGCACATGTGGCGAGGGCTCCTTGCCACCCGGGGTATCTGTTTCTAAACCGTTGTCGTCGCTTCTGATTACGCGGTTGTTGCGACGCGCGTCTTTTCTTTCAATCTTTCCTCTCCTTTCTTTCAACTCCCGGACTGTCTGCACGAGGCGGCGAATGTGGCTCAGCTTCAGCCAGTGGGCAGGCCGGTGCACTTTCCTTTCCATTCTTCCTGCAGTCGCAACAACAACAACAGCAGCAAGCTGATTGCAGTCGGGGCGCACAAGTGTTGGCAAAGCTTCTCGCGTTTTATACCCTCGCGTGAGTCTGTCTTTGGTCACAATCGTCAGCCTGACTACACCCACTGCAGGGCAAATGCAACTTCCATGTCTCTCCAATTAACCCTATCCTGTGCCAGCTGAAGGCACCGTATTCCCGCAAACTTCTTAATCTCATCCGCCCACTTTTCTGCCGCCCCCTGCTTCGCTTGCCTTCTCTTGGATTCTACTCATATACCCTTAAGGGCACGCTCTGCCCAAGTCCATTTCTTCTTCTTGATTTCGATTAGAATGCCATTAACCCGTGTTTGTTCCCTCACCCACTCTGCGCGCTTCTGGTCTTTTAAGGTTCCACCTATCAATTTTCTTTCCATAGCTCACTGCGTTATCCTTAACTTAAGCTGGACCCTTTTCGTTAGCCTCCACGTGTCTACCCCATAAGTGAGTACCGGTGAGATACAGCTCTTGTACACTTTTCTTCAGAGGGATATTTTCAAACGGCCATCATTATTTTAAGACAACCAGCCATAAGCGCTACGTCCCATTTTTATCCTTCTAGTTATTTCTCTCGCATGATCCGGATCAGCTGTCACTGCTTGTTTGGCACAGGCAGGGGCCTATTGGTTTACATTCTTTTTCTGGCTGCCCCACCATACTTTTTGTCACTACTTGCCGTAAGTAGGCGTATTCCTTTACCACTTCCAGCACCTCGCTACCAATTGTGAACTGCTGTTCAATTGCGATACTGTTGAACATTAATTTGGTTCGCTGCAGGTTAATTTTTCGACCCACCGTTCTGCTCTGCCTATCTAACTCATTGATGATGCTTTGAAGTTCATCTCCTGAGTGACTCAGCAAGGCAATGTTATCAACGATTCGCAGATTATTTAGGAATTTACCATTAAGTCTTATACCCAACTGTTCCCAATTCAGGCCGTGGAATACTTCCTGTAAACAGGCGGTGGATAGCATTGGCGAGGTCGTGTCTCCCTTGCCTTACGCCCTTCCTTATTGGAATTTTATTGCTAACTTTATGAAGGACTATGGTAGCTGTGCAGTCGTTATAGATATCTACCAGTATTTTCACGTAAGGCTTTTCTACACTATGATTGCCCAATTTCTGCGTGACTGCTGAGGTTTCCACTGAAACAAATGCTTTCTGGTAGTCAATGAAGGCTATATATAAGGGTCGGTTATATTCCGCGCATTTCTCTATCACCTGCTTGATGGTGTTAATATTATCTATTGTGGAATATCCGTTACGAAAGCCTGCCTGATCACTTGGTTGATTGAAGTCTAACGTTGCCCTGACTCTATTAGCGACTACCTTAGTAAACACCTTGCAGGCAATGGATGGCAACCTGATCGGACTGTAATTTTTCCAAGTCCTTGAAGTCTACTTTCTTGTGAATTGGGATAATGTTAGCGTTCTTCCAAGTTTCTAGCGGGCTCAAGGTCATAAGTCATTGCGTGTACAGTGTGGGTAGTTTTTCTAGCACAATCTCCCCTTCGTTCTTCAACAGATCTACTGTTACCTGATCCTCACCAGCTGCTTTCCCCATTTTCATTGCTCCTAATGCTTTCTTTATTTTCTGTTTCGTTACTGGCTAGATATCCCATTGCAGTGCACTGCTACCTCTCCCGTTAATGCTCTGATTTCATTAGCTATTGTATAGAATTGTGTAGAACTATTCGGCTTCTTTAACTATATTGTCCATATTGATAATGGCTGCCGCGGTGGCTCAGTGGTTATGGCGCTCGGCTGCTGACCCGAAAAACGAGCGTTTGATCCCGGCCGCGGCGGTCGAATTTCGTTGGAGGCGAAACTTTAGAGGCCCGTGTGCTGTGCGGGTCAGCGCGCGTTTATGAACCACAGGTGGTCGAAATTTCCGCAGCCCTTCACCACGGTGCCCCTCATGGCCGAAGTCGCTTTGAGACGTTAAACCCTCATAAACCTACACTATAGTGCTAATGACATTGCCCTGTTTGTCCCTTAACGCATACATCTGGTTTTTACCTACGCTTAGCTTCGTCTTCTCTGCGTTTAGGCTACCTCCGTTCTTTACAGCATGCTCGATTGTCTCCATAGTAAACTTTCCTTTTGTCGGCTACCTTGCGCGTATTTACTAACTCTGATATCTTTGGCAGTTCAATTCTCTCTGTAAGTTTAGGCGCTTCCATGCTTTCGCGTTTCTTAATCAGATCTTTCGTCTTCTGAGCTGCTACCATACTACTGCCTATTCCTACTGCGCACACTATCCCTACTGCGCATTCCTACTGCGCACTCATTAATGATAGCTGCAAGATTGTCGTTCATTGTTTGAGCAATAATATCGTCTTCCTCACTTAAAGCCGAATATCTGTTCTGCAGCGATATCCTGAATTCCTCTACTTTCCCTCTTACCACTGTGGGGATGCAGGTAGCGTGGTCGTGCCGGAGAAGGGACTAGGAGGTCGGAGACGAGGTTACGAAAGTAAAGGGAAGGAAAACTTTATACTGACTAGTTACTTAATGACATTTACATAATGTACAAGAGCAAGTATGTACAAGAGCAAATATGTACAAGAGCAACTGAGAATGCCTCTCAGTAAAAGGAGCTTCTTAGCTGACGGGAGACTCATAGGAAGCGAGTGTCCAAGCAAATGTTTGTCTCGGTACCAAACCAGCAGCTCGTTAAATATCCTTCGTATTTTACAGTTCGGAAAATGATGTCCAATCAAACGAGTAGACGAAGACACTGGTGGTACCGCCTACGGCAGGGTGCGCTGCTGATGCTCTCAAAGCTCGTCGATCGAAAGGGTAAAACACATTCCCCGAACACTGTCACGTTGATGTCAACACAGCTGCCTTTCACCACCTTTCCCTCCCTCTCCTGTTGTCCGAAACGCGGGAACTCTGTCGAAGTCGTAGCCGTCTGTCAATTATCCTCCCCAGCGTGACTATTTAAAGCAACGCTGCGTCCGGCGACCCGACGGCATACTCGGTTACGTGGCGCCGCCATTGTCTCCGCTGCTTCCGCCACTGCTTCCGCGAACGCCAGTCCAGGCAGCAGCGGTTCTTCAGAAGACTCATTCGCCTTCACCTTGGTTTTCTAGAAATCCTGGTCGAGAGAGTCCGCGTCTTTATCCATTTAGGCTGGAAGGCACGCCGGGCATAACACCGCTAATCTCGGTAATGGGCTTCCACTTCACTATTTTCTTCCCTTTTTCCTTCAAGTCTAAGCTAATTCGAGACCTTATCATTCTGTGATCGCCACAGCGCACTTTTCCGATTACCTCCACACTTTAGTAGGGCGGTGGAAAGCGATAATGTGAAAAGCTGCTTCTCTGCCCTATTTGTTCCCTGCCCGAATTAGATGAGCAGCGCATGCTCATTTCCTCATTCTTATTTAAGATACGGTTTCCTAAAATCGCTGAAACAAGTGTCGGAAATGTGCATATAATAGTACAAAATACGACCGCTGGACGGCGCTGTAAGATGGAACAGTGTTCCTCTGTCGTCGTCTCTTTCAACCCTTCAGGTGAGTATTTCTCGCGCTTTGTCTAGACAGAGCAGATCCTCATTTTCTTGGAGGAATTTTAAAATTATTACGTGGAATGCTGAAATGCATTATTGGTTGATGTTTAAGGTCAAAACAGACCGATAGAAAGAATTAAACACTGTTGAATGTAACGTCAAGGCAACGGCCGGTAAAACCTGAGTGTACACATTCGTCGTCAACTTTATTATTGTCTGGTACGAAATAGAACGGTGGCACTTACCTGCCATTCCCGCTGCTTTGTCTTACCTTTACTGCCACTTGAGTCCACAGGTGACATTGTGTTCATAACTGGAGCTTGCCTTCTTGAAGTCTTGTGCTGTGTGTTTCCGCACTCAGCAGTGCGAGGGCATCTGTGTTCTCTTCCCGGAATTGTCTCATATCTATTCAACGCATATATCTGACGGCGTCTGTGATTGTTAGCTGTGAGTTTTCACCCCAAAGGGTCTCAGGCTATGAGAGACGCCGTAGTGAAGGACTCCGGAAATTTCGACTACCTGGGGTTCTTTTAAGTGCACTGATACCTCACAGTACACGGGCCTCTAGAATGTCGCCTCCATCGAAATTCGACCGCCACGGCCGGTATCGAACCCGCGTCTTTCGGGTCAGCAGCCGAGCGCCATAGCCTCTGAGCCACCGCGGCTGCACATCTCGGTATGAACTTTTCTGTTGTGAATTTAATGTAAAGCATTTTCGTTTCCTAAGCATGAATTTCAGTTGCACTGCGTTTATTCTTGCGCTGTTGGATCTACTTGGATAGAAATAATGCCTATTTTCATGTAAAAAATCTTCACTCAAGTGTACTCTTGTATATGGCATGTGTGCAGGCATCTCTCACCAGAGTAGCAAAAAAAAACATATCCTAAAGGCTCCTTATTTATTACCGATCTAACTATATATATATATATATATATATATATATATATATATATATATATATATATATATATATATATATATATATATATATATATATACACGCTATTGGCACCGCCTGCATTCTTCACCGCTTTTCTGTTTTTCATCCCAGTCGTTCCCTTCAAACTTGTAAATTTAATTTATAGCTGTATATCATCTGCCTGCAGTCTTTTATAAACGTAGGTTAAAGAGTAAGAGCGCAAAAATTTAGCATAGAAGTCAGAGATATCGACTGTACAATTTAATATTTGCTCTAACAAAATCAAAGGCCTTTACCGATAACAATTAGCTGGTTTTCGTGTAAGAATTTTTTAGCTTAAGCACCGCATTTTCATTACTCTTGATTAACCTCAAATGGAACGGCAAGGACTGAAGAATTGGCTATGGCCAGTATGTGCTGGAGCACAAGGACTGGTGCCGTTATGTTAACGAGACTACTTTTGATGATGTGCACCATGTCTGAACTATATGGTTTACGGCGCCCTACTCATACCAGTGAAGCCGGGCGCTGCGGGCTAACCTCTGAGCAAAAAAATAGGAAAATTACATGTTCATAGTCGACCGGCTAATGTATTTTTGAAGACATATATTATGTGCGAGAACGCTTTCTTGTGTTATTGAGGCCATGAATATACCAATGTAGAAATCGCATGAGAAGTAAACGAAAATGGTTTCCGAGATCAAGTGTTCCTATCACACGGCCTCATCTATTTAAACGGGCTTAGTAGGAGCCTATTTGTCCGTTTTTGTGCCCCGGTATAAAGCATAAATTGCGCTTTTGTTGTCGCAATACGCTATGCCACAGCCCTCTTCGGATCAAAGCGCATTGTTCAGGTCACCTCTCACCTGAACTTCGGACTTACCTTTCCTCCGCAACCTCTTTGGTGCGACTCCTTTGTTACAGATCAGAGCAGAGATTTCGTCGCTGCTGAATGTACATACTCGATAGAAATTTACCGTGAGTTAAGATTTCTCACTGATTTGCGAGTTGTTTTTCTGGTCCTCTGTAAGCTTCTGCGGCTAACGATTTCGTCATCCTGAGGCTGCTTAGTCGTAAAATTATTCGTGTGATTGGCACCTCTTTTGCATTTAACATGCATTTCACGTGCCAAGAAGAGGGCACTATCTTTATATTCCGCTACTCAATAAAAAGATATGCATATTAGGTGGTAAAACCAATGGACACCATTCGAGCCTGCGTCATCCGTGCGACTACATGCCCCAGTGACTTGCGCTTCAATTTTTGTTTAGAGCCATCAAGATCCGAAGAACTGCTCATAAACATGACCGTTCTTATCATCTGCTTGCTTTAATGAGGTAGCATTAAAAGCCTCATTGAGAAAAAAAAGTGTCATCCGTTATAAATTCACCCATTGGCTACAGGAAAATAATGTCACTAGGCCGGAGAATTCAAATTGGCTCCAGGAAAGTGACGTCACCAGAACGGGAGTGGTGTCAACAGCTTCTAATGCTACCTCATTGCCAACACATAAAGTAATTAGGTGTCTCTGTGGATTTCGTAGTGTGCGAAACGCTAAAGTGCGAGAACTTTCTATCTCAGAATATTGTGGAGCCAGAAACATTGAGTACTTGACACGAATGCAGTCAAAATAACGAATGGAAACACTTTGTTTTACACCTTTCCTTTTCTTTTCCGTCTTCTTTTTTTCAGACATGCACACACACACACACAGACGCATAGTTGCATGTCACACTTTTTTATTTGACTTCAAGAACACAAGTATGGAACACTAGGCGTCAAGTCGATGGGGTGGGATACGGGACATAGGCGAGAGTGTCTTCGGCACGAAAGAAACAGTCGACACTGTGTTAGGCATACAATGAGAACTGTCGCGCCTACCCCCTTCTGTTTTTTTTTTCTCCACCAGCCTTCGCTGCCGTCTTTATATTTGTTTTTCTTATCCCTTTCACAGGACCGCTATCTTAGCAAACACAAAAGGTCTCTGAACGCCACCCCACCAGTGGCCCCTTCTTATCATTCACGCCGCTTTGTTTCTTAGTCTTAAATCTCACCTCTTCTCGACCCCGGCGCCTATCAGTTCCAGCGCGCGAGGCAGGTTGAGAGACACAGAAGCAGCGTGGACTAGAAAGAGGGAAATGTGTAGTGAGGTGACAAGTTAACTGACAATGTACCTTCCAGTGTACGGTAACAAAAAACACAAAGAAAAAAGTTAATGAATAACTCTTGCTTCGACAAAAACAGGTCTTGCTGGTCACAAGGAAGCCAGCTTTTGGGCGAAAGCAGCATTCGGAACATACACCTTTACAGGTCTCTCTTTCATGGCATTACGCAGTAAGCGAGACGAAAAGAGACCGGTAGCATTAGAGATCCTCCCCTCTTCCAAGACACTTATACACATTTGAGGAGACCCGCGCAGCTATGGCATCCTCAGTGTTTGCAGTTTAGTCCGTCTTGCTTTGAGGAAAAGGTCCAGGGGGTAGTGGCAGCGTTTACAATACGTGATGCATGATGATCAACGCCAGCAAAACAAACACACTCAAGAAATGCGGCCGTCAGTCTCTGTCGACGGTCTTTTGATTTAGGAGGACAGTGGTCGTCACCGCTGCGAAGAAGGATCCTTTGAACGAACACCAGCACCAACAGAGACACTCAATGCAGAACAAACAAAAAATCTCCTGGTGATAAGTTTGAAAAAAAAAATATCAGGCAATGTCACCCGACACCGCCGGTGTCAAGGAAGAGGGAAATTAGTGGCTGCTCAAGCAATCCATCGACATAAAAACAATAGAGTAGCACTTCAGTGCATCACATTTCATCGACAGGCGGTACGAGTCACGTCCCTTACGAAAATGCCAAATATGGCTTTTTATTTTTAAAAAATCCGGATATGGAGATATAAGGAACTGGGCATTTCTGGAAATATGTGCATATATATGCCATGTATACACGCCATATACGCCATATATGCATGTATGCATATTTGCCATTTCTGTAAGGGATTCAGCCAGAGATCGAAGATGAAAAAAAAAACAAACCACAGTTAAATATTACACTGAGTGACAAAAATGAGACTGCAATGTTCCCGTTGGCTTTCTCGTACAAGGAGAAAGCGTTAAAGCTCCAACAGCATCGATAAGGTGAGACACATCAAACATTTTATTTTGCCCATGAACTCTGGGTCAGGACAAATACAACTGTGTTTCGAGATCTCTTTCGGCGCTCACAGAGACTATCTGTCCTCGAGATTTGTCTGGAAACTGCATGAACAAACGCGTTGTATTTTTTTTCTTCCGATGAGCGAAGGGGGGCAATGAAAAGGAAGTAGCGGCTTGATCTGCGGTTGTGCTCTGGGATTACTCTCGTATGTGACGTCACGCCTCTCGGCTGACGTCATGACTTGCACACGGTGCGGGGGCGTGAAGAACTGGGGCAGGGTAAAGGCGAGTTATCTTACAGAGACGGGAACGCTTGAGTGTCTGTCGTGGCGCGCTTCGCAGGCCTTTGCTATTGTCAGTGTTTTCCTGTTTCTCTTTGCTGTGTGTTTGTGTATGTGCGTGAGTGCGTGCGATCATATTCTGCACCTTGCGAGTGCGTCACATTTTCAGTTCAAGCTTCTCAGTGGATTGGAGGGCAGGGTTAGTCTTACTTAGGACACAGAAGATGCTCCAGATTGTGAAACACAACACACCTTGTGCAATCATGCATCCTTACCATGTGTAAGGTGAAAGAACTCCACCTACGAACGTTGGAAATGGTCGGAATTTCGGCAAGTATACACATCCTTCGCAAACAATTCAGTGTTTAAGCATTTTTTTGTCTCAGAAAGCGTGAGAAGCCTTTGTCATAGCAACGCTTGTACTCGAGCACTGGCCAAGGCCCACTGAGTTTTACTTTTTAAAGGATAAATGCTTCAAAAAATATGTAAGGAAGGGGTGGGTCAGAAGGCGGAAGGGGTTGGGCAACGCCGGTCACAAGAGCGGATCTTGGCACTTCTGTTGCCTCAGACGGAGGGTGAGATACATTATGTACAGTTTTATACAGACCCGCAAATGTGCCGGCATTGGATATCGCTAGCAGAGAATATGCTGCAAGGTGCTGAAGTCACTGTTTAATAAACGTGGATAAACGAAAACAGAAAGGGTGGCCTGAAGCAAAATTCAGTTAACATTTCCTTCCCATAAAGGTGTGAACACGACTAGACTGCTGTCTGCCACACTTAACGCAACATGTTATAAAAATTCCGTTGAAAGGAAAACAAAAACAAAATTTTTTGAACTGTAGTTTTTGCTAACTGGTTGGAGGGCCTTATGAAAAAAAGAAGAGAAAGATAGTGACGTCTCAGCACTTGCATGTAACTCTGCGTAGTTCCCCGAATCGCCGCAGTGGCGAGTGGGGGCGCTGCGACCACTAGCGACGCTCCTCGTCACATTTCGAAAGCGTGCGAGCCGACTCCACCCGCAATTTCCTTCGTTTCTGCAGCAAGCGCTTCCTCACTGGTACGCCGGCAGCTCCCGCTTGACATCATTTGCAAGTGCGATAAGATTTAAGCGGAGCTCCTTACGTGCCCTCTTTGTTCCCACAATGCGTAGCTCAAAGCTTGTTTCGAAACGCGGTTGCTGTATTTTTTCAGCGCCCCTGACTCGAGAAAACTCCCAACGCTGTACATTATTTACAGAATCTCGGCTGCGGCGGTTCGGGAAACAAGATGGAGGTTCGAAGATTGGGTGAGGGAGGAGCTGGAGACGATTTAACCAAAATGAACGAAAAAAAAAGAGAACAGACTTATTCCTTGAGCAACGTGAGGATGGGTTCAGGAGAGAGCTGTGTGTAGTTTACAGCAGGCACCGACGTCAGTCCACTGCTGAGAAGCTTGAACCGATTCGGGTTCGAGTGTGGTCTTGTGTTTTCATTTCCTTTTTCAAGATACATTCAGATTCAGAGGCATAATTCTGACTTTAGATCAAACACCGAGGTGCTACAGCTTGCCACGGTGAGACGTAATCAAGTTTTCAACTAATGAGGCCTAATAAGTTTGGTTTATTCCTCTTTCACTGAATTTATATTGTACTTAAAGAGGATACCCGCAATCTAATAGTGTATTTTATCTTCCTTTTCTTTTTGTAGCAATTTTTTTGCTCTTTCCTCGGTGAAGTGGCTGCAAAACTCCTTAGCCTTATTGAGTTAATTAGGCTTGACGTGCGTTTTGGGAAAAAACTTTGTCCTGTTGTCATTGAAGGCGTTAGGTGGCTGTTTTTTTTTTGTGTGTTGAGAACTGGGTTCTCCTGTGTACGGCAAAAACAAAGACGGCAAAAAGCGTCGAGCTTATTTTTCGCGTTGGCCGCAGGGTCGTTTATAGCTTGGCACGCAATGCCTACTGCGCATGCGCCGACCCTACCACCGTTATACACAAATATGTCACATTATTTTTTTTCCTATACATTAGCGTGAGCAGGCGTAACATTCGGGGGATTAGGAATATTGGCTCGGCGACGCAAACGGATATGACCAAACAGGTTTCTAGCCAACGCACTTGCCTCGACTCCTCACCGCGCGGAACGTTTGACAAGGGCGGCTCTTAAAAAATCGTTGTATAGTTTCTCTCGAGCTGGAGTAGCGTGGCTAGAATCCTCCGGGCTATAATGCTTCTGGTAGAGTGAATTAAATTGGTAGTTGTGTGTGAAACTTCACTCTTGAAAAAGCTGGACTTTGAGAGAGCAGACAACTCGCGCCACCACTTAAAATGGAAAGAGCACTCAATTGCCATCCGCAAACAAAGCGAAGTATTGGCTTGTGCTTGTCATGCATGTTCTCCGCGAACTTTCCCCTGGTTCTTTCTTGTTTTTAAGAATGATGCAAAGCAGTGTTAGGGCTACACTTGAACTGTCATTGCTCTCTCGTCGCTTGAACCTAACAAAAACGTGACGTGGAAGAAAAGCATTTTTGGGTGAGATGTCATTCTGAAGGGTGCGCGACGAGGAAGAGACACTGGGTTTGTCTCGTTTCGAGCGGTTTTCGTTAAAAACGACAAGGCAGGGTCTGGAAGGACACAGATAATGGGACGAGGAGGATAGATAGCTTTTTGATTTTTTTTGTTTGCTTGTTCGCCGGAGAGCACCGCTAGTGCGGGCCTGAACCGCCACAATATCACCCGTATGGAACTTCATAGAATACCTGTTCCAAATTTGGTGGCGGGGCCCGCACCGGGGGAAGAAAGCCTGCTCCCGACGTACAACCGAAGAAAGGCATGTATTTATCCTCTCTCTCATCTATATATTTATATAGTATATGTCTCATGTATATAAAAAACACATTCCCCTCACCGCGAACTGGTTAAACAGACATTCACACGACGTACAATCCTTCTGGTTAGGTAACTGTTGGTTGTTGTTGTTTTTTTAAACTCATATCTAACCGCCCACTTCGCAAGGAAGACAATTTGGTCCCGTGCTGTGACGTTGATATACGTGTTTCAGGAAAACTCAGCATTCCAGTTCCAAGCAAGAACGTCCAATTTAGCGCAGTGCATCGAATCAACCCGGTTGGTCGTCTCAATACGCTCGCAAGAGCGACGTGGCGATTCAGTTGATTTTCCCTATTTTTTCAAGTAATCGTGGTCACTGTACGTTTTCGATAACGGCTGACAAGTGTAAACCTACCTGTCTCGCTGTAAACGAGTTGACGAAATGTAGTCAATGCTGGTAACTGTTTCGAGTCACCAGCCAAATTTTGGAGGCTTTCGCGCTGAGTCATCTCGTCCACAGCAAAGCGACCAAAGAGTCTGCGAAAAGGACGAATAGCCAGTGGATAGGAATGAATTCAAAACGACACCACGAGGAACCTCCGTGTTTTCTTGGATGCGCCACCCCCAAGCGCAACGACGAACTAAACAGTGTAAAAGAAACGGCTACAGACGCGGCACATCGACTACATCGACTGTACAAAGCTACGGCATCTTTCTGCGTTATCTTGCTCTCTTCTCTTAAACCCCTGAGTTGGTTTCATATGGCGGTGCACTGTGTCTAACCACGATACCTCTGTTGAATCTCGCTACGATGACAAAGGGTGGGTCCACCCAATGATACGTTCTTAACCTGCGCTCAATTACTTTTCTCTAAGCACGCGCAGAGAAGTCAGTATTCGCGAAGAACAGATCGAGTTTTGTTACCCAAATAGCGACGAGTGATGAAACCAATTTTAAGACATCCAAACGCGATAAACTAAAAAAACAACTGTGCATGTATACTTAAGTTATACCATCAGTAGCCAGCCGTACATACGAGCCCAGTTTCTACAAACCTCAACTCAGCGCTAAAGGCATGACTCAAAATTGTTCACCTCAAACTACCAACAAAGCACCGATAAAGCATCAAATATGAATTATAATAAGGCTATCTTTTTACAGGCGTTGTTTGTTATGATTTTACTGAAAACAGTGGGCAGTGATGAGAATCGTGAACTTTTTTCAGAACGATTTTGAGCCACTATCTTCACGCGTCGCCAATGAGTTAAATACGGACTTGAGAAAAGAAACAGAGCAATGTAAGGAAGCACCTCTTGGAAAATGTCAAAGCAACAGGAAAGAATACACACTGAAAAGTTTTTCGTCACACAACACTTCAAATAGGAGAAAAATGGAATGAGTGAGACAGCAAGAAGGCTGTCATCACCTTTCTTTTGATTGGTCCTGACATTCTCACAATTTTTTTTGCAAACTGAGCAAACACAATCATTTGCGTTTTCGACAGAGATTCATTTCGCTCTGCCAGCTTGCGAGCTTGCAATTTCGAGCTCGTAAGATACATTTAAGTAAAAACAACACTGGAATGCGTGCAAGCTGTTACACAATGTATGAAGAGAACCGTATGCGGCAACGTGCTCTCCCTTTAGAAACTGTCCTGCTAGAATCCAGTACACAAAACCTACAAAATTTTCTTGCATCTTTTAAGCTAACGGTTTCTAGTTCTACCCAACGGAACATGCATGAATTTCTCTCTTGTGTGAAGGAATGCAAATGTTTTTCTCTGCCCTGTTCTGCTCAATATTGCCTAACTCATACGCCGTATAAGTAGTCTTTTAAATTTTGTAAACAAAATGCTAATATTTTTTAATTATTCAACGGCTTCCAATGGAAAAGCACACTGCTCAACAATCGTCAACGTGCTGTGAGCATAAAACAGTTTGATGAAGCAAAGATTTTTTTAACAGGTGACGCCCTTCATAAGAGCGGCTGTGTTTTTGATTTGACACTCATTTTACGTAAACATCAATGAAAACAATACACTTGCACACAACATAGCACGAAAGGTTATTTTGATTCTTGGTTGTACAGGCTGTTTTGATTTTGTGCATCAACAACGCTTTTTTCTGGCCCATTACACATACACACATTCGCTCCCCGGTAACGGCCGACAAGACATGAGCTCGAACTGAAAGTAATGAGAGCGTACCACACTCAATGTTCAGCATATACACAGAGTGGCGACCGCCTCTTACATCTTTTTTGATTTATCTCTTAAAAAGTTGAAAACCACACAAGCATGAACAGAAACGATCGCAACACATGACTAAACGAAGTAATAGGTTATCGTCACTTATACGAACTAGAATAACACTCTCGCACTTGATCAGAGTTTACTGGGTTATACACGTGCAAACACACACACGAGCCTCGCGGCGAACAGGGCTAGAACCTGACTATCCACTGCATGGTGTTATCGAACCACCTGTCGCAGATTTCTTTTTTTTTTACAATGTTTCAAAAACTTGACAACCACAACATGCACCTCCTCTTTGAAGTTGTTTGGAATCAAATTAAAAGTGTCGGCGGTAACAGCGGCAGCAGCCTAGCTCATGTGCTTCGCTGCTTTCCCTCTCTAAAAAAAGAAAAAAACAGCACTCTCGACTCGCCTGAGAGCTGGAAGAGGAGACGGAAAGCTCATAGAGAGGATCTCAGGATTCGAACCCCGAGGTGCTCAACCACGTGACCGAGAATTAAACTCGTAGTAGAGTAGTGTAATGCGCCTAGATTTTTTTTTTCTTTCTCCTGACATCACGCCGGGTGTCAGCGGAGACAGAGGGCCCCGTAAGCCGGCTGCCCGGGGAAACGTCGCTATGCTGACTTCAGGTTCGCGGCGCCCTTCGCAAGTGGCACCGCTATGACTACTTTGTTTCGCCCTTTTTGTATATATTTTTTTTTCTCTAAGAGTCAGAGACTGTGGCTTGAAAGACAAACAAAACGAAAGATACTAAACACTTTGTCACTCGCCGGCCCTGTTTTGCTCCTCACAAAGCGGGACGTCCCGTCGCTTACAACAGGGTATAATCACTCGTTTGTGACGTCAGGTGAGCTTAACGCACTGTCGACGCTCTGAGAAACGCGACTACTCGGACGTTCCTCTCAAGTCGTCGCAGAAAACGGGCACCAGTGTTGAATGTGAAGAAAGTAACGTTTAAAGTCGTCGCTCAGGCAGAGAAAGAACATCATTGTTTTTTTTTTCGAAGTGGACGAAATTTAAGTCGTGTTTGACACTGTGTACAAGTACGTGTGACGCTATACCATCCTCTCCATACTGGTGAATGTTCTTGCGCACAGTGCTTGATGCACTGGAGACCCGTGGTCGCTGATTTGACAGAATTAACTAGCCCATATTACAAAATAAATTTAATAATAATTAAGAAATATAATAAAAGCCGACTTTTGATGTCACTGCCAATGCATGTCAGGGATAGACATCAGCTCCTTTCACTTTCTCAGCGAAACAATTTTTTTTCAAACTTTCAAAAAATTTGACCCCTACCTCAAAGTTTCTTTTCCTGAAACAGCCAAAGCTGACTCTAGAACTGCGCGTTGGCCAACATTCCATACTTAAGTTCCGGCAGATCACCTCGTAGTAAAACAAGTTGAGAAGTTTCCCATATACGCTTCATATTCATGCAATGCCTCGATTAAACTGAAGTCAGATCATTAGTCTGCCGCCTTAAGTTTATTATTCACTTTGGGACGCTTTAAGCAAAACGACTGAAAAGCTGAGTAATATTTAATGTTTCGAAGTCACCAAATTCCAGCATGCGAGGACGTTGTATTTTATTTTTCTAGCAGCAACGAGTTTCTGAATTTCCGACAAACCATTCATCCAATGAATCCTAGAAATCCTCCTTTGGTACCGATCGAATCGAAGCATTAACTTAAGACAAGAACGATCAACGTGCTTTCACGTCTCCGCGAAAAATAAAAACAAATGAAGCACTTCGCCAATGCCTTGGCTCCGCAACGGCACGCATCCTAGCCGCCATCAAAGGAGAACGGACGGCGCTGCGTGATGTGATGTCACGCCTTCTCTCCTATTTTCTTTACTTCCGGTTAGAACCCAACGCGTCAGCTTTTCGCGTCAGAGAGAGAGAAAAAAAAACGTCCAGATGCATCTCTCTCAATGCTGGCCATCAAAGAAATAACGCGATATAAAAAAAATAAAAAGAAACAAACAGGTATATGTGCACATAGATGTCTAGAGGGATAAGGGAAAATTCTCGCTGCGTTCGAGGCTCGCGGGGGAAAAAGAGCGCGCAGAGACAAAATGGCGGACGTCCAGTCTAGTTCTCCCCACCCTCTCCAACTCCCTAAGCTCGTTCCGATGTGCCCGGCCAGCCGGGCCTGCTCGAACTGTATCTATAAATATAAAAGTTATCGATTTTTACATTGGGCAGCGGGAGAGAAGGAAGCAGACGGGCTTTTCTCTTTCTGTGTATCTCTCTTTTTGAGGGAGGAAAGGAAGGGAATCGAGGGAGGAGAGAAAAGTAGCGGTCAAGGAATAACTAAAAATGAAAGCAAAAAGCTGAAAGGAAGGCCGGGAGGACGAAGACTCCGCCGAGGAGGATGACGGCACAGAAGAAAACGCAACGGAGGACAGAAAAGGATAAGGGAGATATATATAGAGGGAGAGCAGGAGAGGAGGGGGGCGAGAGGAAAAGTAAGAAATGGGCGAAAAGAGCGCAGGAGCTGAAGGGGAGGAAACTGACCAATGGCGATTCAGAAAGCGCCGCGCGATCTGAAGGTGGCGAGGGGGGCCAGCGTAGGAGGTAGCGAGCGCGACGTCAGAGCCTTGGGGCGGCGGAGTCCACTTTGGCGGAAATGTTTTCGGGCCCGTAAGGATGAAAATGCGCGCCTGTTGGGCAGCGCGCCGCGTGCGTGCGTGCGTGCGTGCGTGTGCAGCGCTCGCGCCACCAAGCCGTCGTCTGTTCTTCCTTTTCCCTCTCGCAGCTCTTTTTCCTCCCTCCCTTGCCTTTCGTATTTCACTCTTTCTCAATTTTTTTCCCTTTTCCTCCCGTTTTCGGGAGAGAGCGCGGCTGCTGCTGCGTTTCTCGCTGCTGATGTTGCTCCCATTTTTGGTGACGCGGCCGTGCCTCTTCCCTGGTCGTCTTTCCCTTTTCCCTATCCTCCTTTCAACCTATTTCGCTCCCTCTCCTTCTGTTGCTCGCCCTTCTCTCGTGCCTCCCGCGTTACTCCCCGGCGTCACCGCTGGAATGGGGAAAAAAGGGAAGCGCGAGGGACCGTCTCCCAAGCGACGGTTGCTGCGTTTAAATTCTTCTCGTCTCCGGTTACAGCCTGCGCGGCTGAGTTGGCGATGGTAGCTGTCGGAATTGCTGTTTTGAAATCCTCTCCAGCAGTGCTTGTTTACCAATAAAGGCAGGACAATTCCGCCTTCCCGAAAACTTTTTATTTCTCGCTTTTTGTTTTTGATGCTGTTTTGATCCAGGAGTGAACGCCGACCTATTGAATTCTCAACTTTTCTTCACTTCCAAGGACGGTTATCAAACTAGTGTTGATTTCACTGGTCTGTGCTCCGCACTTGCTGGTACCTCGCTCATGGGGTCTGTGATGCGTGACAATATCGCCCGGGATCATTAACCAACCACGGTAGGAAACTTCAAAGTGAAAGTGGACGCCAAGTTTGCTCAGATGGAATGAATAAACCCAGAAATAACAAGAACTAATCTTTAATCGAGAACAAGCATCAACGTCAGTTTCTTAAGAATGAGGAGATTGTTAAAATTTGTTCCACGTTAATGTCTTATGCGCCGATGGTTACTATTACTTCATAACGTCGACCCTCCTATCAAGCTAAGGATCGTAAACTAGAGGTCTTTTTATTCGCAATGCATATGCGGGGATAAAGCTCCGAAGTTCAACCAATGCAGGTCATAGAAACTGATTACTAAATACAACACAAGGCTTTTTTATCTGCTCTTGACGAAGATAAAAAAGTCGTTGTTTTCGCTCCACTATCAATGCTTTGCCCCGCCGTGTCCGTGTACTTTGCTGAAGCTAAAGTAGTGTAGTTTAAAATTATGTGCAATCCTCACTTAAGAGTCCCGACTTTAGCGAGGCTATACGCAAGATTTAGAAACCCTGCCTGACAAGCCGAGCGAGAAATATATAAAAAAATAGGAAAGAAAGCGGCCAGTAAAGTCGCGCGTCCCGCGCTATGGGCGCGGTAAATCGGAGAAAATGCGCTTCCCTGATGGCTCTGCCGCTATCGAAAAGGCTTACGGTGCTCGCGCCCGGTGGCGATCTCGGCGCTAGGATGGAGCTCACCGATAGGTGCTCTCTCTCTCTCTTTTTCTCTCTCGCAAAATCCCGGAAGAACGAGAAAGAGGAGGTGGCAGGCGAGCAGTGTGCGGGAGGCACTGATGGCAGTTAGTGCAAGACGGCCAAACGAGCACTCGTTTAGCGGCGAGAAAACGAGCCCCAGAGGCGGCTTCAACGCGGTGTTCTCTGCAGTTGTTTCTTTGTGCGATCGTGCTCGCTGGCGTTTGCTTTTTCTCGATCTTAAGGCGAGGAACGAGCGTAAGGCTTTTCCTGGCGATCCGAGCGCGTAGGTAACAGTGTTGAACGCGCTTTAAGGTAATCTTCCTAAGCGTGACAAGTGCAGCGTAGCACGAATTGCTTTTGCTGCCCATTTTAACAAAAGAGTGTACGCCGGGAGCGGATTATGCATGTTCTCAGCGGAGTGAGTATTCTAAGCGTGACAGGCACGAGACTCAAACTGAGTGGCCGCTTGTTCGTTTTAGTGAAAGAACAGACACTATGCATCGACTAGGCAAGTTGTTGCATCTTAAGCGTGACTAGCGAACCTTAAGAGCAACTAGCACAGTGTGACATACATACATCACCGTTTGGACTGCATTTTTTGATGGAATAGTGGACAATGTGCATTGTCTTAGCATGTTCTCGGTGCATGGCGTATCTTACAGAGGCATGGAGAACAAATACGAGCTAGTCTGTACGCACACACTCTGAACAGAAATGAGTGAAAAGGCAGTAAACTGTCCTCTAGTACACTCCCTTTTATAAAACGGTATGTGCTAGTTGACAGCTTGCTCCCTTTTTACTCCGTATTACTGTTTAGAGTGTAAGGCTCCGTGTTCTGATCAGTAAGAAACCACTCAAACGGCCAACGACGCTTTACTAAGCCAGAAAAGACCAAAAACAAAGTGTAGGTGTCACCGTCACGAGCCGATTTCTGAGCAAAGTGCCTGCGTCGACTTTTAACGTGGATCCCGGAGGCTACGCTAAAACGCCATTCACTTCAAAAGGGTGGCAAGCCGTCATTTTCGGCAATGACGTCACGAATTTCAACCGACCGGCGGGAAGATATTCAAATCCAATTTTCGCAGGTATAAATGTCTCTTGTGTTGCCAGACAGACGTTAATTTATAGGTAATTTATTAGGTTTTTGCAGCGGACAGTAACTAAAAAATAGAAAAATTACGGATTCTCCTCAGTGTCCGTTTAAGCGTGACAAGAATAAGTGTGACATACAGAAATACACTGTTTTGACTGCACTTTTCAGTGAAGCTGAGCACTTTGTGTATGGACTAAGTATGTTTTCAAAGCACCGCATATTTGGCTTTTGGGCACTGCACGCGATGTACAATGCTTGCAGCAAGTACACAGTGGGTTGAATGGAGTATCTTGGCTCTCCTGAGCCACAAAGACTCGTTTCTCGATATCTAGAGCTTACGAAAGTATTTCGAACCACTTACTAGACAACAAAGTGTGTCTCCAGAGGATTTCTTATTGCTTTCAATGACTTTTTTCAGCCGATGGCGCTAAGCAGAAAAATGTCGTTTTTTGTGTTGCGCAATAAACTCCTCCAATATTTTTTCCTACATAATTTCCTTTTTTTTCGCATAATGATAACATCAGTAGCTGCGGAATAGTAAGATGATGTCGCATTTAATTGCATATGTCTTGTTTCACCGGTCCTTCGAGCGGAAAAAAAGCAAGAAAGCTTCAGACAAGAATAAAGATTTTTTTTTTTCTAACACAGATGAAATGCACCTGAACATACTGCGCAAACAGCTTGGTCAACTCCATGAAACAAAACGCTGTATAAAGAGTTTCTCGTATGGTTTTCTGCTCTTACCCAATGTCTTTAAACAGTACCTCTTGCCGTTAATCGCTAGGAATTCGAAGAGGTTCAAAGGCTTCGTCTAGGATCGTTCAGAGGTTCATCTGGCCATGAAAATAAAAAAATACAAAGACATTCGCACGTTTTGAGTGCGAAACATTGAAAACGTCTGAGTGACTGTGATACACTAAAGTTTTTAGCGTGAAACACTCAAAACTCTCGAAGGCCTTGAGAGGACAATTCTCGAGTCCTTCTGCTCCGCGCTAACAGTTCCCTCACGTCGCAACCACTAGCGAAGCGATCGACAATAACCAACATGAATCTCGCTGTAGTTACAAAAGGTTAGCTCGGTGATCGGCAAAATCGTTCACATGCCCAAGTGTGGCCAGTTTCGCTCGCGCCATTCGCGTCACAAGACTCCAGGGGCTTAGTTTCATAGTTACTCCGTGTACACACGGGCATTCTCTTCTCTCTTCGGCGTCCCCCGCTTTTTCCCTGGCTGAACCAGCGGCTCAGGAGGGCCTACGGTGGAAAGAACAAGCGTTGGTAGAGCGAACGCAAGGAGGGGCACTGTTCCGAAGCTGAGCTGAGCTGAGCTGCTGCCGACGGCGCCGGTCCCCGATCAACGCCCTACAGCTCGGCGTCTGGCACCCCGGGTGACGTTTACGACGTTGTCCTCGCAGCTTTACGATCTCTCTCTCGAAGTGCCTCGCTCCTGCCGCGCCCCCTATCCACGAAATCCTTGCCGCGTTCTTGCGCTGCTGCGCGTGGCTGGAGACGACGATGACGAAGCCCTCGCAAAAGCCTTGCCCTCGTACTTAGTCTTTCCTTCTATCCCTCCCTTCATCGCTACTGCTTCTTTCGTTCTCTTCCGTGACCCTAAGCACTGGCTGATTTTTTTTCTTAAATGGGTTCGTAACGTCCAGCTCTCGTTGTTGTTAGGGCCAGTCCACAGTTGTGCTGTGATTAGACCTGATATTGTCGCTGTAAGTGGCGCTTAAGGCTGGGATACTTCATGTAGGTGGTATTTGTGAAAATAGCTGAATGTAATAAAGGGAGCAAAAGTGGCATGCAATTTTTTCTTCGATTTCGTCACTGAAGGGGCATTATTTGTTTGCTTTTCGTTCTTCAGTTGCAGTCTGTAATTCCGAGATATTCTAGAAAATTTAAGGCAATGTTCACGTTGTTCGGACTCGAGAGCTATTTAAGGTTCGCTCATATGCCCCATTTATTTATAACGAACGGCATATTTTAGATAGCCAAGCCAGCTATGTTTTATTTTACCAAGTTGTGTAGCTTTCCTTTGTAGCCGTATTATTGCGCTTGGGTGGATGCCAATGAGTAATTTGCTCCGTTATTTTTGTCAGTACTTGTGTTCTGTATACGGCTTAAGCTAATATGACAAAACTATAGAACTTTTTTCACAATAATTGTTTGATATTTACGTCTCAAATTGTAAGTGCGTGATCTACAATTATTTTTGTGTGTTGTAAAAGAAAATATTTTATCAGAGAACTGCTATCCATGGGCTCAACAACTGTGCGTTTTCTGAAGACTAAGCAGGCGTGTTTCGCTGTCATCTTGCAGGGTACATCTCGTGAGGGAACACGGCCGACGAATGAATTTCTCTTTTGCTTCGCTCATCGAATCCTGGCGCTGTCAGGCCGCCTTACTTCTCGCAGCTGTCATCGCCGACAATGACAGCGCACGCCATTTTCTGTCCGGTAAGCATTCGACATATCTCACGACCGACCAAGGTCCGCAGACATCCTGCCAGGGTACATGAACACCCCACCCATTCTTCTGATTTAATTCTTAGCGGCGTCACATTTCTTTCCCCTCGGGGCAATTCTAGGGTGTGTGGGGGGCGGGTACAGTCGGCTATAACGACTGTCAGTAGAGAGCTTTATTTCTAGTCGATAAGTCCACAGCCGACGCCGTTCCCAGGCTGTCCATCAACCGCGTGACAGGTCACGGTTGAGTGCGAATTTTGTGCCTTTTTTTCCAACACAAAACACAGCTACTATGGTATCCCCCTTCTGTATATTATACTACCCTGCGCCTGTTTCTTATGCCGCACCAGCTATCTTGCTAGACTTGCAGTAACGCCAGTACTGCAAAGAGTGGTGAAAGAAAGTTGGTATTGGCTCTCGGTAATGAGGCCGGAGCATTAAGAGTACAACACCGAATCGCCTCTTGTACTCTTTGCTGTCTTCATTTTTATTTTTCTTCAGGAGCGAAATATGACGGAGAATGACAGAGTTTCGATTTTGGTAGGCAACCGTTGCCGACCAGTCCAGCTATGCCACATATAAAGCGAACGTGAAAGTTTGGTGGAGCGGGAAACAGTGAAAAATTTGTAGTGATCTCAATTATTGTAGTGTGAGGAAGAAGTGAGACAAAAGGTATAGCGCAGAAATGCATGGGACACCTTTTTTGGGATATCGCAATATGGCCTGGCATGCGTCGATTGCCGGTTGCGTTTTTATACATTTCAACGAAAATCACGTGGCCTGTTGTGTTCTGAGAAGCATTGGCTTTTGTTAAAGTGTCATCACTACCTTCGTTTATTTTTTTTTTATTTTTTTCCCTCCTTTGATGAGCTAGCAATACAGCGTGGTGTTCCAGGGCTCTGGTCATTCGCAAAGATGTTCCCTTGGAGAGGTCTTTCCTTTACTATTACAGTCTTTACATTCGGCTCTTCGCACTTTTACGGAGGGTGATATGGTTGATGTGACTGTAACTAAAGTGTAAATTGATCGCTAATTGTAGTTGGGGCCAGTTAATTCCTAACTGCACTTCGTTTTTCTTCCGACCGTCTTTCAATGGGCCCGTATGCGCAACGTAGATGGCTCGCTGGTTGGTCATTTTCACTTCAACGACATCATGTTTTTAAAGACTTGTTTCGGTCGTTAAGTTTTATTTAACCGGAAGCCTTTGTAATAACCTCATCAAGTATTCGCAGATAGAGACAGTTGCCGTGGGTTTTTGCGGGTCTTGTTTGTGCGTCGTTAGGGATAAGAAAGTTTATCCCGGGCAACGATGAAAATCACTTGCGATATCTTTGTGTCCGTTAGAAATCTTAGTCAGCAAATACTACAGAGATGCGTTAAAGCTCCTTGATAGGTCGCAATCACGATGGCACAATGCCTTACCTGGAAGATTTAAGAATGCGTAGAAAATAATGCCGACCTGAGAACTACAAGCTGGCTTCACCACACTAAAGGTCACTATGCAAGAAAGCCGCACTACTGTCAGAACGGAAGGGCTTGTAATCGGGCTCGTTTGGGCGTAGTTTTGTGATAGCGATAGGCACAAAACTGGAATGTTCAATGCTCTCCACCATGTTTGCAAACCGCTTTTGATGGGCAGTTCACTTTGTTTTTAGCCTCGCACCACTTTGTAGCATCGTTTGTTAAGCCTAATTTATTGCCCTGTCGGCGCGCGACACGTGAGAAATGGTCGCAAAAAAAAGGAAAGAACAAGAAATGGGCCGCTCGCGGAAAGCTAAGAACACAAAAAAAAACTTTGCTTTCTGAACTCAGTTGTAATAATAACCGTGCACGGGTCCCCCCATCGTTATTATCCATTTCAAAGTTCTCCGATGATATATACACACTGCCCCGGCCGTCCCTCGCGCGAATACGAGCCTCGTTTCCGATTAGTTTGAACACCTCATCCCTTATCTGTCTTCCTTTTATTTCAGCCAGGCGTTCGCCGTTATCCCTCCGTCGCATAAATCTCCGTGGAGGCCGCTCGACAATCGCCGCTGCCTGGACCGAAATTTTAGACGAATATTGCGTGTCCCGGGGTAATTTATGGCACGCCGGCGTCCAGTGGTCATATATATGCATCGCTGCTGGGCTTCGTTGCTTTCATATTTCCGAGTGAGAATGTATTTTTTTTTTCTTTTTTTTTCAGTTCTATCGCACAGATTATCGCGGCTGCTCGTGCTTGCTTGCTCGGCTTGTAGACTCCCTTGACATTTCTCCCATTGATCATGTTGTGGTGCTAATATCGGTATTATATTTCGTCGAGTAAGTGGTAAGATAAAACCATATTCTCCGTAATATGAGGTGCGTGCCGAGTGGACAGTGTTACTCGGGAGCATGGTTGCGTTAATCAAAAAGGAAATCTTTATATCACGAAGATAAGCTTTTCTTTTCTAGAGTTGAGCTTTTCACTGTCGTTAAGCGCCATTCATTTCAATGATGGTGATGGTCAAGGCGCCAACCAGTACATGAAAACAAATTTATTCAAGAGGAAACGTTAAATCGCTTAAGAAAGCGGCATCCGGTAAATTGCAGTCGCGAGTGAATTACAAAGATAGTGATAGGGGTGCAAGCGAGGGTTAAGCTCATGCGGCTGCAGCACTACTACAATGCGTGAATTACCAATAAATGCTTCTACTCTACAACAATACGTGGTGCAGCACTACGCTACCTTAGAGTCGAACACTTCTCTGAGAGACACCCTCCCATTGTTTGGTGGAAATGCTAGAATTTTAGTGAATACGAGTCGCACGACTAACAGTTTATGTATAGTTTTTCGTTGGCACTGTTTCCGAATGACCGAAAGGGATCAGGACCTGGATGCTGATGCTGTAGCGTCTAATGTATGCTGTAAACTAACGCTTAGCGTCAACTACCATACAACTAAGTAATACCGAGAAGCGAGTTTGAGATTTACAAAAGGCACCGAAATTGAATTGTATCACATTTTTTAGTGCTTGTGACAGGTGTAATATGGTTTGACGCTTTTCATAGATTTTCGGAAAATGGCAAACGTCACAAATCATAGCCGAATGGACAAGCGCTCCCGTTATTTCACTAGTCTCATAAGTCAAAATATTTCGATATATTGAATCCAGCGCACGTTTCTTTATTTCGTGAGATAACAATAGATGAGTGTAATCTCAGTGGAATTCGCGTTTAGATGCCTATCACTGCTTCGACTTTGAGACATACCACATCTCTAATTGTTTTTCTGCATTTTTTTTTTGTCTAAGTGGGCAGTGGTCAAGCGGCATGACGCATCCCCGGATTTGAGAGGAGTTAGTCAGCTCGTTTCGAGGAAGCAGCAGGGACCAGAGTTGAATCACGTAAAAAATGGGCCTCATCGAGGGATCCGGCGGTCAAATGAGACAAGTGCGAGCGCTTGTAACAAGTAACGGAAAAAAAAATAAAAGAAACGAGTAAGGGGAAAACGGCTGACTTAGTGGAAGTGGACATCGGAGGACCGTGCAAAAGGGCGACGCTGGCGCGGAGGGCAGACAGCGACGAAACGACAAGAGGGGAAATGAGGCCCATATACGTCTCCATTTTCAGAGGGCATAACTCAAAGTGGGAAACGACTTTTGACAAAGAAAAGCAGGGGCATAAATTGAATGAAAAAAGAAAGAGGCAGAAGAGACGAAGAAGTGGGCATTCTAAAAATGCGGGGAGGGTTAATGGGGGCGCGCTGGACATTCGGAATGAGCGAGCGAAGAGAGGAACAAAGAGATACAGAATGGAAAAAGAAAGTCGTAACTGATGTCGGGAGATTAGGCGGCGGCCAGCTTAGAGGAGAAGCCTGATGGCCTGCGCGTGCGGTCGCCTCTGGATTCGAACTCAGGGTGGTGGCCACGGGTGTATGGACGCGTTGCAGCGCGTTTGGAGCAGTTGACTGACCAACGCCGAGCCGGGCACCGAGTTTGACAGGAGAGGCGAGGGAGGGAGGAGGTTTGGAAGTGTGATTTGTGTGCGCCATTCGGCGAGCTGGACAAGGGGGCTGAGCTGGACACTGGGCAGCGGCGGTCGCCGACGTGGCGTCTGATTTATTTGGGGGGCCGATAAAATGTGCGCCGCTCGGACTTATTGTGCCGGACACGGCGACTGACGCTGGCCGGGGGCTTCCGATTCATTTGGCAGCGATCGGAAGGCCACAGATGGCGCTCGTGCGCGCAAGTGCGCTCTTTGGACGTGTTCGAATCCGGCTGCATCACGTTTCGCGGGATTGGAAAATGTAGCAGTTGGGCAACGACACACCAAGTGCTATGTCTGCTGTCCCGGTTTGAGTCGGCGCAAAGATGGCGGTCACCGGGCAGTAGAACAGCACAAAGGCGTCATTCGAAACACGGTGCTCATTTCCTTATGTTCTTGTTACGCGTCTAATGCTGGATTTGAAAGGTGGTGACACGTGTTACTACCTAGTGCCGGCCTTTGTGGCATGTCTTGCGTGTTTTGGAATAAGTTTGTTACGAATACCCCATGTTTCCTTGCCGTATTGATAATGAGAAACCATTCGATTTTTGCTCCCAATCGGGGCAAATAAATATCTGGCGCGATAATTTAGAATTGATTTCGTCAATTTTCTTCATGCCGAACGAAGACTCAGTAATCGTTAAATAATGAGAAAGGTTTGTCGTTAATTTATTGTGACGGTGTTCGTACCTAATTTTATAGCCGGGAACCATTCATTATAAATAGGACAAATGTATCAATAAAGGTTCGAAAAATCTAGTTTAATTTAACGCATTCCATATTTCATTTTATCACCACGAACCACTACAAATAGGGTCAATGTATTCTCTCTTCGCCACATTGCGAGTCTCAGCCTAAAAGCGACGACTACTAGTCTTTGCTCGAGATATATTGTCTGCAGTACCACATACCACAATATTTTTTTTTTGCCCAGTGATAACTGGCAATTATCTGCTCCCAGCGATTAGCGATAAACGCGCAGACATCATTCCCTGGAGCTCCGGCCACCGGCTTTGGCGAGATAACGCCGAGCGTCATTTGCGCTACATTTCACATCCCCTCCCCCTCCCTCCCCACATCACCTCTTACTGCATTGCTTGCCGTCGGCCCCGATCTCCGCGTCTCGTCCCGCGTTCCGGTCGCAAATGGAATCATTTGGGGGGCCAAGAAGAATTTCGTGGACTCATTTCTACCCTTTCCCACAGCCCTTTTTACTCTCACCCTTTTTCCCTTTATTCTTTATTTCTTTTCTTCTTTTAGACAGCAGCGGCAGCCTTCCACTCCAGTCTCTCCCTCACAGTCGGCGCCGTCTTCTCTCTCATCGCTCTCTCCTTTCCCTAACCCGCGTTCTACATGCGATCAGTGCTAATTGTCTCTCCGATTCGGCCTGAGTGGCTGCGCGCTCCGGCATTAGGCCTATTAGCCGGGCGCACGCCGAGCCACGGGAGAGGGAGGAAAGGGAGAGAGTAAAAGAGGTGAAGAGATGGGAGGAGGAACAGTTTCCCTCTCCACCGGGACGCACTTAGGCGCGTTCGACGCGGGAGGCGAATGCAAGAAGTGCCGGCATCCATCTCGCTTCTTCCTTTAGTTGGCTCAGGAGGAGCTTGGCCAGTACCGCGCTGCATTTGCTTCCAGTGGCAGCCGCTGTCAGTCGGACAGCACAGTAGCTCGCGCTGAAGCCAAATTGCATTTCAAATGGTTTTTTTTCTTAATTTGAGAGAAGCGCGAGTCTCGGCGGCTTACTGCTGTTCCCTGGTAATAGACCGTACGTAAGCCTCGATATAACGCACTAGTCACACGGTCACAACACGTGTTATTTAATGCGCGCTTATTGATTTTTTTATTTTTAATTTCCTAACTTGTTCCTTCTAACAAGTTCTAGCCTACTTCACCTCCAAATCAGAGCGGCACATTTTAATCGCCGTTGCATTTAAAAGTAAAGTTGTCACCGAGTTAAATTGGTCTTGGGCGACTGAAACTGGCCTCAAAGTGTCGAAACCTGGTCGATAGATAGATTCACGTGGTTTGACAATGCATTGCAGTGTTTGTATCAGGCATGCTATCACGTGATAGGCGTCGTGCATTAATGCCAGGCTGCTATCATACGATAGGCGTCGTGCAGCTCGGCTATTCATCACTACAGTATGAATCAACTGTCCTGGATTAATGGTCGCAAGGAGCAATTATTATAGGAAGTGTAATTAAACTAAAATGTTCTCAAAACAGAAAGTGACGCATAAAAGAACCAGACTACTAGCGCTGTTTTTCATCGACGCTTCGGCAGGCAGCCTCTAAACAAAATAGCTTCGAAGGCGTACTAAAAGAAACAGACAAAACAGAAGTGATTTCTGGAAGTGATAAGGGAGGATGTTTCATATAAAATACCATCTACGAGAGCCTATGCTAGCACGCCTATGAAAGCTTACGTATATCTGCGCATCGCTTGCAGCTTTTTTTAAGGTAGACGATAAGCGCAAATACGTCTATAAGGGAGTAAAAAGGTAGTAAGCTGTCCTCTAGGGCATTTCCTTCTTAAAAGGGAGTGTACGAGAGGACAGATTACTCCCTTTTTTACTCCTTACTGTTTAGAATGTAGATGAAGCTCTTAATTAGTCCTGATAAGAGGTGAACACTGCACGTAAGGCAAAATTGGCTTTACCTTATATCTAGACGGGAAGATGGTTACGTACAGACTGTTAAATGGATGTTTTCGTAATTATTTGCTGCCATTCGCGCTTCGCCTCCGACCCCAGCGCCACGCGACGGCTTACCCCCCAACCTGAGTCGCAATTCAAATCACGCTCTTCACGGGCGCCTCAGTCCAATAGCCCGTAAATCTCTCCGCCGCAGACGCATTGAACGGCTGACGACATCTTTATAAGCCCTCCCGTGGAACTTCGCATTTCATTCGGGGGCCATATTTTCTGCCGAGGCGCCGACAACATCAAGCCAGGCTGCGTTCGGGTCTTGGCGAGAAGTCGTTGTAGACTCAGCGGCACAACTCTCCACCGTGCCTGTCTCGTAAACACCCGCTTTCTTTCAGCCGTGTTTTGCTTCCTCAACCGTTCATCGCCTGAGACGGAATTCGTGTCATCCCCTCTCCCACGCCCAGTGCGAAAATTGTAAGACGGGGATTTCTCGATTCGGAAATGAGTTGAGCAGAGGAGACAGTGCGGGAAGAGAGTCTAGAGAAGGAGAGCCGGGCAGCTTGAAGGCCGAGAGAGAGGAGGGGTGAGGAAATACCTTAGACGACGGTCGCCCGTGATGGTATAGAGAGACCATACAACAATCGGCCATTGTCGAACAGTAAGGCTAAGGTGGGTTGGTTGGGCGGGGGACTGCTTCGTTCGTGGCTTTTACAGCGAAGCGGTCGCGAGATGTGAAGCGCGGGGAAAACAAAAAAGACAATAATAGTAATAATAACGCCGCAAGCTCGGGACCAATAAATAAACCCGTCACAATGGGCCGTAAATCACACCGGGACCGAAACGGGCGACGTCGCTGCGGCGAGTCGATTTTCGACCGGGACGTGCTTGCTTGGGATGTACGCTTGTGTGAGTGTTTGCGTGCGTTCGTGCGTCCGTTTGTGCGTGTGTGCGTGCGTGGCGCGTTTGTGGTGTGTGCGTTCGACTTGTTGTGCGTTTAGGCCGCGGCGTTTCTTTACGACACGCCATTCCGTTTCCGAGCTCACTATACTACAAGCATTTCCTGTTTCGCGCGTTTGACTTCCTCCGACGTTTGTGGGACGCCCGTTCGGTCTGTGCCGCGCTTCGCCTTTTGTTTCTGCCTGTGTCCCCGCGTGAAGATTTAGTGCGCCTGACTTCGCGCGTGAGACGGGAAGAGTAAATGACTCGCGTCACCGTCTTGTTTTTTTGTTTGTTTTTGCTTTCTCCTCGTAAGCGAACGCAGTTGGAATATGTGGGTGTTTCCATAAGTAGCGGGCTGCGCCTGTAGACGCACGGAGAAGACGGCAGTATAATAACACTGCTGAGGATTCTTACTGTCCGATCGTTGTTTGATTGATGGAAGGAATAGAAGGCCATATATGGAAAG
Organism: Amblyomma americanum; assembly: GCF_052857255.1. NCBI lineage: Eukaryota > Metazoa > Arthropoda > Arachnida > Ixodida > Ixodidae > Amblyomma > Amblyomma americanum. The sequence goes on along the minus strand of NC_135507.1, from coordinate 11,618,567 downwards.
TCAGATGCCGAGAAAAAGAAATTGATTCGTCGCAGTCTGAACCAGCAACGCGAGGAATCTGACTTATCGTAAGCGCTTGCGAGTACTTTCATAGGGTGAACAGTGAGAGGCTACTTTGTTTTGCAAATTCAAATACTCTCTAGAATTCAAAAGAAAGGCACGCCGTCGTTGGCCAGGGTTCGGAGATGTCGGAAAAAAACGGAAAGTGTTAATATTCTGTATGTTTGAGCTGTAGTGAAAAGTAACTATGCTTCATTGTGGAGCAAGCAGTATCCTGGAGCAGATCTGTAGGCACAGCATCGCGTTCTCTAAAAACATCGAGGACTTTTGACTAACATTGAAGAAATTGTTCGCTTGCTGAAAAGCCTGCGAAAGGGAAGTGCATGTTCTGCTGATAATAAGAATAAAAAAAGCTTTCAAGTAAATGAAGAGATGACGTAAGGCGCACATTTGCCCAAGTTATTTGCCTGTGCACGAAATATTGCCTTGTTTACGAACAGTTGCCCGACGTGCTGAACAAGCTGCATAATTTAGCCGCCGGTGAAGAAGGTACGACGAAGTTAAAAATGAGAGACGAGTCAGCATTGCTCGCGTTAAGATGACTTAGAGCGAGGTTTGAAATTGGCGCTCACTCAAGAATGAGAGCATTCTAGTTTTATTTTGTGTCTTACTTTTCGGAATGAGTTGTTTATCGCAAAGTTGTTTTCCACGGTCTACACACATCGCATCTGGATGTCAGTCTGTTTCGTCACGATTCTAAACGCTCCGCATACCACCGACGCGTAAGAACTCTAGCCTCCAAAATAGGGTGGTAATTCATGTGTAGAAGTGCGGCCGCATTCGAGACGCACTGAAAAAACCCTTGAAAGTGTCACTTTTTTAAAGGCAATTCCCTAAATTCGACATATCCTCCTCAACCATCACAAAACAAAATAAATTTTTTTATCAGAATTAAAGATGATGTCAAGTATAATTTGTTTACGCCTTGTAGAAGTAATCCAATAGCTAACGTGCCGTGTAAAGTTGTGTACAGCCTAACTAGCACTGATTTCTATCGAAACCCTGAAAAGTTTTTCGTGAGTCACAGCTGGTATGTATGGCAATGCATCCCTTATGTCATTAAAGAATATATTTCGTTTATTTTTGTAGCGCTGATTTGGATGCTGTTGTTTAACTCTTTCTTTGAATGATGGCAACGCGATTCCAGAGCTTTAAAGCTGCTACAGTAATATATCTGTTATGCTTTCGCAATTTATAGACTTGATTTTTTATAGAGACACGTATACATTTACTTCCATATTACCTCGGTAGCTACTCCTTCCCTAAATATATATATTTTTTGTTTCGAATGCAGCTGCTGTTTATGCTTTACCTGCTTTTGGGAGAGAACCGAACCAAGCTCACCCATGGTTAAACACCAACGGACTAATCTTTCTTTACGTCCGAAAGAAAACATGAGCGCGTAGTGCGTGCACAACGAAATTTGAATGTCAAAAGGAGGATTATTTCGCTTGTCGCGTTTACAAGAGGAAAAAACGACAACACTGACCAATATCTAACCCCCCCCCCCCCCCCCTCCCACGCACCGCATTCTCACAACGGCGAGTACCGAATCTGGGAACAAGGATTTTGAGAGCGACCCAAAACCGCACGGTCGAACGTCCAACACGCTTTAATCCTGCTGGCAGGAAGCTGAGCTGTTAGAGAGAAGAAAGCCGACAAACCGCGTATACGACGCTTCCTTTTGCATGGGTTAGCCGCAAATCCTCTCTGCATGACGCCCCCGCTCATTGCCACGTCACAAGCTTCTCCCCCTTTTCCTTTTTTTTCCCATTTTTTCAGGAACTTAACAAGCCACCACAGGCAAATGGGAGTGAACAACACGATTTGTAACGTGCTTTCAGCGGACATTTAGTTTTACGCGTGTGTCGGATTTTTTTATTTTTTGTATGAAAGACAAGGACACGCTTTCAGGGATTTTCCGCAGCCCACCCACCGCTAAATACCCCAGTCCTGTCCTGTAAAGCACCGGATACTTTGAAACCCGATAAACTCCCCCGCAAAGAAAGGGGAGGGATGGAGGGTTAGGGGCGGTTACGGAAGGACGCACGTGCTGGAAGCCGCCGCCACGTTAGGGCTAGTGGAAAGCGAAAACACCCATTCGACAGGGGCGGGCCTGGCTTTACTCGAACGCAAAGTTTAACTGGTAGTTTTTTTCCCCAATATTTGTTGTTTTAGTTCTTTTCGACACCAAAATCTGGAGGCAACCCGTGGGTCAATATTCAGTGAGGTGACAATGTAGCTCGGCGAGGGTGGAAATGCAGCAATATATTTTCTCCCCCCGAGCAACGTCAGTGTTGCTTTAACATCGGCATACTGTACGTCGTAACCGGCCTTCGCGAGATTTGCCTACCGCTTTCAGAAAAGAAAAAAGAAGGCTGGAAATAAAAAGTGTAGAGACCCAAGGTAATAAGGTCGCGGCTATTATTAACGAGGAGAATAAAAAATCAAGGCAGTAAAGCGTTGAACCCCCAGCATAAACAGCCCGAGGGTTAGCTCTGGGGAGAACACGTAATAATCTTCGACATGTGCGGGGGCGGTGGAAGGCTTTTACGGGGCGCGCGATGAAGAACCAAAGATAAAGAAAGCAGGATACTGGCACGGGCACATTGGAGTAACGTGCGCCCGGCTCCCCTATACCTTGTCTGTATTCTTTGTGCGTGTGCATGTGTGCTTGTGTGTCTGTGTGCGTGCAATACACCAGAACCCCGCTTTCCTCCTCGCCACTCATGATACCAGAAAAACCTAGAAAACACTTCATTTTCCCGTTCACTTTTTGCCCTAGCTATTGAACGAAACGTCTGTTCTGACGCGACGTATTTCTGCGACACGTCTATAGGAATACACCGTCTGCCTGCCAGCGCGGAGGTCTCGACGTGTCGTCTGCAATAGTAAACAACTATTGGTCGAGAGGGTCCGCACGCGTGGCTTCCGAATTTGGCACAGGAAAAAAAAATGAGGGAATGGGGGGGGGGGGGGGCTGCTTTATAAGGGACTCCTTCCCTTTCTCTCCGTTCCTTTCTCTTTCCCTTATCCTTCCTCCGCGTGAATGGGAAACGCAAGAACTCGGAGCGCGGAAGCAAGCACCAGGCGCCCGAACCCCGCGTTGGTGGCAAAACACGAACAACGAACGGAGAATAAAGTCGAATGACGTAGATACAGAAAAGAAAAATGTCCGAAATCCTTCGGAGGTCCTCAGCGCCCCTTGTGAGGGGCTTCGCGGCCGAAAAAGAAAAAAAGAAAGGGGAATAAACCCCAGAAGAACGCTCCAGATGGCGGTCAAAAATGTACGCGGTGAAAAGCAAGACAGGAAGGAAGAAAAAATGAACTAGCTGCGGTCGTGGCAGAAGGTCGCCTTCTGCAAGAGAGGTGAGGGGGGAAGAGGACGCAAAAAATGAAGGAATAAATAAAGAGAGGTATTGGGAGAGAGCGTTAGGACCGGCACAGGGTTGTGGAGAATGCCGGTCAGTAGAAAATAGACGCGTGTCTAAAACGCGCGCTCTGGAGGCAGGAGTTTCTGGCAGCCGACGGAGAGGGGGGACACGGGAATCTCGGAGGCCTGTGCGCATGCAAACATAAACAGGGGGACAGGTGGAGCGAAAGAGAAGAGAAAGAGGAAGGAAGCGCGCCGTATTCTTGCTCTTCGTTCTTTCATTCGCTCTCTCTTTCTTTCTTTGGCGAGCGACGACTCCGGCTGGCACGAGCCGCGCGTGCGTTCCGGCACGCGTCGGACCGCGGGCGAGGCACGGGCGCGATGCGACGGATGGCTGACGACAGTCGTGTGGCGGCGGCGCGCGGAAGCATTTCCGGGAAGCTGGAGATGCGGCGTCCCCCGGTCTCCCCAACCCCGGTCTCTCTCTTTACCCCCTCCCTCCTATCTCTCTTCCTCCAAGCTCTACAGAGCTCGAACGGCCTTTATTTTCTTTTTCTCATGTCGTTTGTTGCATGCGAACAACATCCTCCTTCTCTCTGCGTCTGTTTGATGCCTTTGGGCGCCAGGTGCTCTCGTGGCATATGCGGCTGGCATCAGTTTCCGAGAAAACGTTTTTTTTTATTATTATTGTTATTCTGAGCTTGACCACTCTAGGCTATGGGCTGACTTCTAACCACGCTAGTCGCTCTGTTCAAGCCGGATTCTTTTTGTTGTTGTTCTTGCTCCCCGTTATTACCGCTGTTTTATTTCGCATATACCAATTCGTAATCCGATCTTCATGTATGATGATTTTTGTGCGAGACAGCAGGATGGTAGAATGTGCATTAAGCAATGTTAATCAAACTCGACTTATTGGACGGCACACTATAGATTAGCTAGGATGTCATGTCTGCTCTGTAATTGCTTTCCAGCTTGTAATGGTACGTTTGATTTTCGATTTTTTTGCAGCTTTTCTCCCTATGCGATTGATTCTAAATAAAAGACCTACGGCAGAATGATGCCTAGCATAACAGGCCTCTATGATCGAAGCACTTCATAACAGTGTGACATACCCTCGTAATCGCTCTGCTTAAAAAAGACAATTTAAATCTTCAACCAATTCTAACTATCAAAGATACCTCAGTTTGAGGCACCGTCTATTTGTTTAAACACCCTTTTTATGCCTTCACTTCGACTTGCACCTCAATATGGCGGGTAGGTGAACCTCTGTAATAAGAGAACGTTGTTTTTGCCGTCAGAACACACATGACGCGGCACACATATGGTGGCATTCAGTGTCACGCTATGACGGCACTTGCCGGAATTTCAGCCAAGCCTCTTCTCCAGCCAACATTACTCGGCGCCGCCTATCTGGTGGCCCGCCATATCGCGGTAGTACTCGAACCATACATGCTTTGCGCGGAAGGCAGTCTTTTTGCCGGTGCGCTGCCGGTTTTTCACATATGCTCTTGCTCCACTTCACCCCCTGCCAGCAACAAAAGAAATTGTTGTTGCCGGTAGGACGGTGGCGTTGTTGCTTTGGGACATAGTGCGTTTGAGATGCCTCGATCTTATCTCTCCGTCACTGGGCTAAATCTTTGTTGACTATTGTTTTCCTGATTTTTTTTTTTTTTGGAAACGCGTTGCGACGAATTAGGATGTGTGCCATGACAATGCGTCGGCGCTATTCATTCGACCCAGTCCCGTGCCAGTGCCTATGCCTCGTCCCGACAAAGCGCTCCCATTATGTGGGTTTGCCGGCATTCTGCGACTCCGAGCTAAGCGTCTTTACGCGGCCGCCGCCCCAAAGCGCGTTCCGGCATCTTTTGCAACGCTTCTCCTTTCAGTGTCAGGGGCGGGCGCCACCGCTAGAGGGCGAGAATGGAGGTAGCGATGATGATGTACCGAGGTGGAGAGTGCAAGGAGGAGAGCGGAGGGGGGCGCTATTTTGTATCGCCGGGAGACCGTTATGAGAAGTCCACATTGGTTTCGGTGGCGAATAGAAAGCCCTGGAAGACGACAGAGGAGGGCGACCCACCGGGTGTGCTACACGATACAATTCTGGAACCCGGTGTTATGGTCTATTTCGGGGCTTCTCCAGACGGAGAGACGCGAGGAAGGCGGCAAAAATGCCGTAACAGCGTCGCTCTGATCCTTCTCTCTGAGTACCGCTTTGCGTTTGTAATTTTAGAGTTACGATGCTTCATTTGCCTTGAAGTCATTTTCCTTCGGCGTGTAACTTATTGCGGCATGTACTCGCAAAGCTGGTCCTCGAAGTGGGTGTCTTATTGTCCCATTAAGTGTATTTGATCTGACCTACTGTTGATATATTTTTATTAGTTGACGCTGCACAGTACTCTGTTGGCTTTTAGTTAGCCTTTTTTTTTTCCTTTATTAACTGTCGAATAGACACGGTGATACGTAATCTCTATTCAGTCAAGACACGTCGCACTCACGTAAGCATTCGGACCTCAGGTTGTTACTGCTTTGGATTGTTGTCACTGACGGGAAATTATCAGGTGAACGGGGTCATTATTCGCATTTGAGGATGATGTTCTCTTTTGGGGCGGGTTTTTGTTTTATTTTTTATAACCAAATTTGCTTTGTATTGTATCATAGCGAAAAACCTTCTATGTAGTATTTCTGGGCCACACGTTCCTTGCTGCGGCTGCTTTCCCGTTTTGTTCCTGCCCATTGTTTCTTTGTTTCCATTGTCTTTTATTATTCGTTCGTTCTGGAGCTCGCTTTATTGGAAGTGCAATTTACTACTTTGGCTGTTGCGTGATATCAATACACAATCCCGATCGAAACTTCAGAAGCGAGGTGCTTGTCCTGGTCTAAGCCCAATATTAAGAAGATTTGTGGTCTAGTGCTGGTGCTTGTATGAAGGCGGTCGAGTTTTGTGACCGGTGGCGAGGTTTGAGCAATATTTTGGGCGCGCCACTACTTAGCCTATAAAATTCTGCTAGCCTTATTTTTTTGTTGCAGATTGTTTTCTGTGCCGTTGCTTTAAGGGGAATCCTTAGAAATGCACCAAAAATACCATTGCAGTTAAATCCCTCAGGATTATGGGAAAAGAGAAATCCTTATTTTGCATAATCATCCATGACGTTATAACCAACCGCTCAATGACACTCGAATTTAATTAGACACTGGATTACGGTAACAACTTTCCTAAACACTGTCTACGGGATTGAAACATTTTACCAAGCGTCGAATGTTTCGCCATCCATGTTCCATGACACTAACAAGATCCCAAGCGTTGGGATCAAGTATGTTCCATAATCCTGCCGCATAGATTTCAGATGCATCAATGTACTGCTCGTCTGAGAGTTGCTAATTGTGGAATAAACAAGAATATGCTTTGTTTGGAACTTTATTTGCTTAATTCTTTAATTGTTTCAACCTCGGCATCCCAATCGTCCTGACTGCTTGAAGCTAGGGACACACGAGTCATCACTCTTCTTACACAAGTTTTTGAGCGTTTCCTGCCATCTATGCTGTCACTAGGCCACGGTCGCCGCCGGAGAAGTTCGCGGAAAGTCGAGATGCGGAAGGAGGGGCGGGGAGGGGGGGGGGGGGGGGGGGGGTCTCTTTTGAAAGAAGCGCAAAAGTACAGTTCTTCGGGGTAGCTGGCAGACCGAGGAAGGGCCACCCCGAGAGAAGAAAAATGTCCAAGAGAAGGTAAAGGGGGCGGGGGGGGAGAGTTTGAAGGGGGAAAGGGAATGACGCGGCAGGGGCGGCTGTGAGGGATCGCTCAAAAACCGCGTGGCACGCGCGCTCTGGGAGTCCTCCGCGCTGATCTCCTCCCTGCTCTGCCCACGACTTCGCTTTCAAACATTTCGCCGTTTGTGCTTGTTTACCTCTTCCTTCACTCTTGGTATACGGTCCCCCTTCTCCATTCGCCTCCTCCCCTCCCCCGGTCTTTCTCAGCAGAGCGTGGCAGACGGAGTAAACACGACCCTGCCGGCAGACAGCTACCAGACGGGAACGAGGGAAAGGGAGAAAGAAAGGTTAAAGGGAAATTACTCGCTGCATCCTCTCTCTCTCTTTCTTTTGCCCTCCCCATCCCACCCCTGCCGGCCCTCCAAGCCGACGTTCTTTCTTTCCTGCCTTTTCGTTCGTTCGGTCACCAGCGGGGAGGCTGCACGCCGAGGGACGCCGTGCGATGTAAAAGTAAGCACGGAGAAAAGAAGGGAAAAAGAAAGAGATAGAGTCCCTCCAGGCTTTGTAGGAGTGAACGAGGAAGAAGCAAAAGGGGGGGCTCTGTGTGTGCGTGCGTCTGCAGTGCTCCTGGAATCAAGAAACGAACGACGGAACGAAACAATGAAAGAGAGTCTACGCGCCGATGAAAGAAAGAAGAGCCCAGCAGTTGTTGCGTAATCCGGGAAAGAGAAGTGCTCGACGCTGGCTGTTCGCAGCCCACAGAGGCGCGCGCGTAGAAGGAAGGGGAAGAAGGCCCCCTCTACACCCAGCTTGCTTCTTGCTACCCAGCCCCCACCCCCTGGCCTGGAAAACAAGGAGCGGGAATTTTGGAAAGCCTCCGACTCTGTCAACTCTCCTAAGGCGCCCTCTGGGCTGCCGCATTTTCCTCCGAGCCCTCACACTGTCTGGTGCATTTTGGTTGGTTTCGTTTTCCCTTGCTGCCTCCTCTTTTTGCTTTCTTACTTTTGTTGTGCTTACAGTGTTTTTTCTAGCTTTCGCTTTTGTGTCTCCAATTCGAACGGTCGCGTGCGGACCCCCCCTCTCTCCTCTTCTGATCTTAGTTCTCTGTTTTCCTCTCCCGGCCGGTCTTTGTACCAGATCTCGGCGCCCGGAGTCGTGGGTGGCAGTGCTCTGGAGAGGCGCACACACAGAGAGAGGTTGCTAGGCAGAGACGCAGAGGGCACTGCGATTCGAGAACGCTGCAAATCGAAGGAGGACAGCGGCAATTTGGATTTCTCCCTTTCCTGTCCAGATGCCTCGTATTTCGATTTTGTTTTGCCTCTTGCGCCTCCTAGGTTTGAAAAAGGAGCGGCGCGTAAACAGTAGGAAGCGACTCCTGATGAAGACGGAGAGAGCGAAGAGGATGAGAACCGTGTGGGGTTTTGGCAAGAGGACGGGAACGGTTGGCAGTTGAGGGGGTCGAAAGGGGGGGGGGGGGGGGTCTGCTGAGTGAAATGAATGCAGAGGGGAGTAGAAGAAAGCATCGGGGCAACCGATTCGGTGAGTGAAGTGTAAGCGCGAGTCGCGGAGGATATTGGCCGCCCCCCCCCCCTCTTCCATCCACCCCTCCCCCCCCCGCCCTCAACCATCACCCACATCCCTTCGCGCAGAGCACTGACTGTTATTCCTCATTGCGGCCGAAGCAAAATATACAGTTCCACCCTTCATCCGGAAGCAGAGAAGCAGGAATCGAAAATGGAGGCATTTCGAGCTAGATAGGAAGAATGAACAGGGGAAAGAGATATGGGGAAAGGGGGTATGTTGGAGGCGGTTGTCAGCGTTTGTGTTTGGTGCTCCTGAGGTCCCCCAAAGAATATGGAGAGAGCGAGAACGATGGAAGCAAGATCTCGTGAGCGACTCCTTCGGATCGGACAGGAAGCGAAGGAAAAAAGGCCAACGGAAGCCAAGTAAACCCCTCTATACGTTATGGATGTCTGGAAACAGCTCGCCCCGCGTGCGGCTGGAATGTCAGGGGCGCGGCAGTAGGCGCGTGTCCCGCAGTCTCTCGCTGCGGTAAACGAAACGTCGTGTGCCGGCTCCAAACATACTGGCTCACCGCCGAGCGAGCGCTGAGCGCGTCCAGATGCCTGTCTTTGCCATCGCGGAATTCGTATGTCTATGCTGGCGAAGTCGGCTCAGCCACCATTCGCGGCTACGTCCTCGAGTAAACCGACTTTAGGAGTTAGGTTGCTTGTGTTGCTTTCGTGTTTTTCTTTCATCTGGCGTTTTGAGGGACACGGCTGTGGCTGTAACGAAGCGTTGGCTGGCTGCCTCCCCCCCTCCCCCCGGCTTTACTACAGTCAAACTTCAAAATGAATTCCACCGCTCGACTCCACATACTAGCTTCGACCGCACATCCATCCTTCCTCCCGATTCAATTCCCATAATTTGAGTTCATTCCATTCGTCCTTATATGCATGCGCGGTTAAAGGATGAGACAGGTTACAAACATAACTAATCCAAGCAATTAAAATGAAGAAAATAATTTAAGTATAATGGCACAGAGTAGAAGAAACGCTTTAGTACAAAAGCGAAAAATAAAATTCCTTTGATACTTTAATTTTTTTCCTAACTACACCACCAAACAGTAGGCTATGTGTGTTCGTTTGACGAAGCGGCTATGTAATGCTTGCGGCGTTTAAAGACTACTTCAGAACTTTAGTTATTTACAAAGGCAGTGTCAATTATGCTTGTTGCCGAATTCTCCGCGCTTTCTTCGTAGCCTCTCTAGACTCACGGTAGTGGGAATTTGCGAAAGTCCGGTTGAACTGTGAGGTTCAACACCTGCTATTTGTCAATGAAATTTGGTGGAAACATATGCTAGCCCCGTGTACAAGCAGATTTATCCTTCTTAGACCTTTGGGACCGTCAGCAACACTTTGGGAGCGTCAGCAACACATGACCGGCTATTCGAATGACATTTGCTTCGCATTTAAAATTGGCGGGTTTTTCTTTAAGACACCGTCCTGCTGGCGGTGCATCAGACGCTAAACCAAGCAAGTAAACGCAGGCATCGCGCCATTCTATTCGCCCAATCTGTGTTGGGCTTGAAGTTACCCCAACAATTGCAAAAATCTTTTTTTTTTCGTAATTCCTGAAGAGGCCCTGCTTTCTAAGCGCTTCCTAATTTCTTCCCAAATGATGCTCTGTTTCTGCGCTCCTAAATCATGCGAATGGGGTGGAATTGCTGGTAAAAATAAGTAACTAAACAAGTATGCGAACAATGGGAACTTTCTAAAGCTCATCTATCCTTTCAGTGATGGCGTCAGCCAGCCGGGTGAATCATCTGTCGGCCAGTTTCCTCCTTTTCGGGAAAATGAAGGAAAAATGAAAGGTCCGGGACATAAACCGATTGGAGCCGCCACACCAGAGAGCGCGGGAAAAAAGGGGTTCTTTCTGTGTACTGCTCCCCAAACCCCTCCATCCCCGACCGGAAGGGCGCGCTGACAGCAAGCTGCCGCCAAAATTAGTTGCTGCGAAAGGGATGTGGGGAAAGAGAGAGGGAGAGTGGGATTTATAAAAGGGGAGCGGGAAAAGGGAGAGAAAGGTGGAAAGGGGCAAAACAAAAATGAAAAAAATTCACATTTCCAGATGCGGAACAAAGTGCATTTCTTTTGACCAACTTCGAGTAAAATGTATGCTACTGCTGCTTAATTCCTTCAGAGGCGGCACCCAGCTAAGGCTAATGTATGTAAACCTAAGTTCTCGTGACGTCCATACGTTCACCCATGTGACGTCCGTAAGTAGACAGGTCCACTCTGACTGCCATGTGTTCGGTAACGCGTGCATTTTAAGCTATGTTTTTAGGACAAGCACTGTCAACGCATGAGGTACGCTCATTTCGTTTTGTTTGTAATTGAAAGGCATGCACAATAATACGTGACGTAGATGAACTGTTACGAAAGCGCCCATACCATTCGCAAAGATGTCAGTTGTACAGACTCGTCGCGGTCACTTTGAAACCGTGTGACGTTGCCAGTTTTCCCTGTTTGCTATGTTCTCTTCGCAAATATTCCCTTCTAAAAACTACAAGCACACTCCTACACTGTTGCTCGTCAATTCTTGTTTCTATTGTAAAAAGCTGGTCCAGTGTAGCGAGCTGTGCGCACGTTTTTTTTTTAGTTTTATCGGGTTTAGGGAGTGCAAAAGAAGCGGGTGAGCGAGTGACGGGAGATGGGAGTACATGGTACCGCTAGAGGTCTGGTTAAAGCCGGATGTCTGAATGACATGTAATGATGTCTAAGCGAGCGAGGGGAAAAAATGTCGGGTTCATTCCCGGGGTAGGGTTGCAATCTCCCCCAAATAAGAACGGGGCAGACTGGACAGCACAACAGCAGCGTGCCCTGTGCCGGCTTTGAAAGCCTAGAAATGAGCGGTTCGGCGGAAGGGATACGAAAGGGGTGGGCTGGGATAGGGGATGCTGAAAAAGGGAAGCGAAATGAAGGGGCAGATAAGGAAAGAGTCCGCGTAGGGAAGCGAGGCTGACGTCATTCATTACGGGATCCGGGAAGCGTGAAAAAGGATGAACCGCCTGGCACGCAGAGACGTGCCGGGCTAAATAGCTGTGCAAAGAGCGTGCTCTGGGGAAAGGGGTTTCTGTCGTTCACTGGTAGCAGCGAGAGCGTACAGGAGCACAAGGATTAGACGAAGCTTTTAACTGATTGCTTAAGAAAAAAGAAAACATCGATGCCAGACTAAAACTGAAAACCTAAGCACCCGATAGAGAGTTGTGAAAACGCGCTAAAGCAACGCTGGACTCAGGTGAAGCTACAACTAGTACACTGTAAAACGCAAGGAAAAGTTTCGAAACCACGCTTTTCCATTATCAGACTAACCCTCCTTTTGGTGGATTGAGTCCCGAACGCCCAGAAATTTTCGCAAAATACTTGACATATATGCCTAGTAGCGTTAACACAATTGAAACCGGCCGGCTATTTGAATTCTCTTGTGCACCGTCGAGGATGACAGCTAATTTTTGCAGATATAGTGTATATGCACACCGAAAGGACATTTTACAAAGCAAAACCTCAACAAAGTTTCGGCGCCACTCGAGGTCGCATGAATCCGAACCAGTCATGAATGAGAATTTATGCACGAAATTTCCTAATTTCTTGCTCTTCATATTCGAAACAGTCCTGCGCCCCGCGTGTGACATTCACAATTTGCGTGTGCCGTGTGACAACAGACGCAAGTATAACAGGAATTTTTCGCGGCCATGGTTAACTAAATACAGGTGTGACGACGCAGGCAGCTGGCACAAGTAGTGCGCTGATGCTCTATATGCGGGCCATCTGTAAGGCCCTGTCTGTGCCGCATAGCAACACCAAACAATTTATGAAGCGATACGGCGGAATGAACGCTGTTACGACTGCTCCAACTTCAACAGTGAAAGTCTTATTCGCCAAAAAAAACTGCCTCCACAAGTCGTACTCAGCGTTGCCTCGCACGTCTCGCATGTTTCGAGAAAATGCGAGAGCGCCTGCTCTGGGAAAAGGGGAAAGAAGGAAAAGGGATAAGAGGAGGCCGAACAGAAGGTGGACGTGGAGGGAGGGAGGAAGGGGGAACAGGGATATGGCAGAGACGATTTCGGTGCTAGTGGCGCTGCGTTGTATCTTGTCATTACGGATCGAGCTTTTCTGCCTGGCACATTCTTCCCGTATAAGGATGCGAGAGGTTTGGCGGAAAGAAAAAGAAGGAAAGAAGTGGGGAAGAAAGGAAAGCGCACACCGACGTAGAGCGGAGCGAAGAAGCAAGGAGCTCTTGAGGGAAGAGGGGCGAAGTGGTGGGGATGGGCAAGGAGCTAGAGCTCTTTGTGATTGGCTGTTATTGGACGCGCGGAGATCCAATTACAAGGGAAGAAGTGGGAGGAAAGGAGGCTAGAGAGGGGAAAAAAGGAATAAACGAAGAGGCAGCTACACGGCGATGTGCGGAGGGCAGAAGTGGACGACGGGGTGTATAGCTCTCGTCTGGCGGACGTATATAGCGGCTGTGCCGTTGGAGCCGTCAAAGTTTCTCCTTGTCGGCGCGATAGGGGCCGGACGGCCTGTAGCCGATCCGAGACAAGTCAAGCCGAGCACACCATCTGGCCTTTCTTGCTTCGCGAGGGCTCTTATCCAAGCACGATGAGACCGGACGGAAACATAAGGAAAATAACTCTCGCCGACGATGGTGCAGTAGAAGCAGCCTCGGCCGCTTTCTCTCTCACTTACCCCCTCGCACCCGGTGGCACGCACTCGCAAGCCATGCCCGCTCTCGCTCGGACGAGATCGAACGAGAGGCGAGAATGGTAGAGGCTGGGGGGGGAATAAGCCGCGATGCAGTGAAGATGTTCGCAAAGAACGAGATAGAAATAAGAACAGGGCGGCGGTCGGGAGAGAAAATAGGGAGCAAAATGGAGAAGTGTAAGGAAAAGGGGAAGCACCGACGTAGTAGTGCCGCAACGCCGAAAACCCGGCGCTGCCTTCGGGATCAGAGGCATCATCCTTCGGTGACACATTGATTCATCCGCATGTCAGTCCGCGCTGCGAGCATGGCGGCTGCTCTTGCCGCTGCTGCTGCTGTGTACTGTTGCTGCTGTTGCCTCTGGTGAGGCCGCTGCTACGATGATTAATATTACAATTGGGGTCACCCGATCTCGTGTTTTGAGATATGCCATCGCTGTGACGCCAATCCCTTCTCCTTGCCATACTCTTCCCCCTACACCGTTACCTTCCATACATTTATATTTTTGTTTTCTTATTTTCCTTCATTCTTCTGTTGTCTGGGAATGCTTCGCGCCCCTGGCGATTGCTTTCCATGTGTTTGTTTTTTGTCGCGGTCACTAATCTTGTTGCGAGTGTTCTGCAATCTTTAAATGGCTTCTCTGGCTGCCGGGAATTTTTTTTCTTGCTTTTTCTTCTTTTATTGCACCTTCTACTCCACTCTGATCTCAGAATATTCCTGCTTTCCTGCGCAGAGGGTGAGGTATCAACTTCTTCAAAGAAAATCTTATTGCATCAACTCGTCGCTTCTGCATGCGTCGGTTAACAATTTTAGCATTAAGTTTGATAGACTCTTGGCCATCAGACTGTGATGAGGTGGTCGTTTTTTTATGTTTATTCTATGTTCTTCTGCTGTATTTTTCGTTCTTTTGTTTAGATTTTTACGCCCGATACACAGTTTTAAACCAGCGACAGTTTTGAACTCACCGCTGACAATGCTGCTCGGGATAGCCCTTCGTCTAGACAGAAAAAAAATCAAGGTAATTAGCCCTGGTCCATCGTTTCTTTCGGATTGTTGTTACTCAAGCGTTCGGAATTCCAAGTAACGCCAACCACTGAGGACAGACTACTTCCATTAAATTTAAGTGCACAGCACATTGTCTTGATTTTCAGCTTCAGGGAATTTTAAAATGTGTACAACAATAAGAGCTGATGTATTCGTTGAAGAAGTCAAAATAAATAACGTTAATAAATGCTGTAGTCCGTAAACCCCCCAAATATAAAAATATGATCCGATGTGTTTCGGTAACTTTTTTACTCTGCAATTTATCCCCTACAAATTAAAAAAAAAACAGGCCTAAGTATATCACGTAAGCGTAAAAAAAATTACAACCACATGAATTCAGTTACAGCTGCTAACACATGGATCGAAATTGTAATTATTCTTTTTTTTTTTGGCACAGGCACCGAGCAGCACTTCTCCAGCGCGCGAATACTCTTTTCGGCCACAACAAAACTTTCACGGATGCAAATTTTCTGAATGATTTCTGTTGTGCGGTTAACAAGGAAAGTTTGTTTCTTGACCCCGCGCTTGTATCAATGCTAACCACAATTAACGTTTTCTTTAGAAGCCCAAAACATCCGCACATTTCCACTGGTGAACGTGTACCATTCTCTCCGCTATCACAGGAAAATGATTTCATATATGTTATGTTCCAAGTGTTCTCTTTTTTCATTCGTTAAGCTTTTCTTCTCAGGTGTCCGGATACTTGAAAACAGGCTTAAATTCCTTAACTGCACAGCATTCTGCCCTTTGCAACCGGAATCCCCGGGCCCGCGGCGGCAGCGGTAGCCGTCGGCTACCGGCGGACGCAAGACGGACCGTCGGCGCGACGCCACCCGTCTTGGTTAGGTGGGCGTTTACGGCGCGTCGGCGCGGCCCCTTTACGAGCGCGTAACCCATTGCACTTAGCGCTCACTTAGCGGGCTCCGACTGAGGAGAGCCGCGGGGCGTTTTCCTTCGGCCGCCTTTCTTCCGACCAAGCTCTCTCCTCTGCTCTGCTTCGGCCCGCCCTCGCAGCCTCTTTTTTGCCCGCCTCTCCCGAATACACGGCTGAGCCTTTTCCTACAGTCAGAGTTGTTCGCCGAGGATGGAAGAGGAAGGTTCGATAGCCGATGGCTAGCAACGCAACAACGCAGTTTACTGGAGAGATTCAGTACTAAATCGTTTGTCCTATTCGAACAGCCGATATTTGAGGCGTACACTCTAAACACGAATACGCCTGTTTGGGAGCATATAGGAAGTTGGCTGTCCTCAGGTGTGCTCCCTTTTACAAAAGGGAGAGCGTCAGAGGAGAGCTTACTCTCTTTTTACTCCTTTCTGTTTAGACAGTAGTAATTAGTCCGAGGAGGACAGGGACAGGAAGTAACTGGACAGGACACTATAGTCGGACACAACTTAAGAACAAAGCGGCTTTTCCCCCTCAAAGGACCCCTTTCCAGCCAATGGCGTCGGCCGATTCTCATGAGCCCTGCTAGCCTGACAATGCAATTAGCAGCGTGACAATGCAGATAGGAGACTATCCCCGCCCACAGGAGGAGGGGACTATCGCCTTTCATTGGCCACTCCCTTCATTGTTGCGCTAGCAGGCTCATGAGAATGGGCCAACGCCATTGGCTGGAAAGGGGTCCTTTGAGGGGGAAAAGCCGCTTTGTTCTTGATTTGACCTCACTATAGCGCGTGCAGTACCTTCGCTTCATGCGCCCGTGTCTTTCTGCGCTAGTCATGCCAGAGATGCAATGCATGTGACCTTTCCATATCTTCGAGTTATAGCATCTCATTGAAGTATGCTGAAGTTATGGTAAGCCGGTCAGCGAGTTAAAGAAAGAGCCAAAAGTTTTGTTGGAAAATACAGTAAGGAGCTCAATTACGTACATTTATATGGATACGTATAGACGAAAGGAACGCACGGAATTCGCTTGTCTTGGCACTAATTCACATAAGATCAGCGGAACTGCGCATTGCGAGCTCTGTTTTAATAATATTCACCGAAGGAAGAAGGACGCTTCATCGGCGCTTCAGCTTGCCGTGCAGATAGCTCCTGGCGACCTCGAGCCGTGCGAACCTGTTGCCACAGGCTCCCGCACTGTCCCCGTGCTCCAGATTGAAAGCGACCAGGCAGAAGTTCCAGTGCGGCTGGGCCGACAGTGACAGCGCCAACTTCGCGCTGTGCAGCTTCTCCGCTACGGTGTCGGGGTCGTCGAAAGCGTCTAACTCGGGCCCCTTGCGCTTGACCGTCACTCCTTCCCAAGCGTGCCTGGTCGGGGTGGCACCCTCGCTGCTCTGTTTGTCGCCCCGGTTGACGCAGACGTCGGCGTACGCGACCGCCGAGGCGTTTTCGCAGAAGGACCCTAGCTCTTCCTTGTCTTCGACTGTCCAGAACCGGAACGCGCTGAGCGTAACAGAGACGCAGATGTCGCTGGTCAGAGCATGCTTCCGGAAGTACAGGGCAGTGTCGATCGCCGCCATGGCGTCCTGCGAAAAGTTTTTTGTTGTTGTTGTTGTTGTTCAGCAAAGCTGCGTGGCATTGTTAGCGTGTAGGCAAACGAATGCCTAACCCGGATCTTCTGCGCTGCACCTCGTTTTTACTTTTGACACTGAGGCGCGGAAAAGTAGACATCAGTGAAAAGACAGTACGGCGAGTAGGCCGATGACGCTGCGACTGGTAGTTGACAAGTTTTATCTCCAATGTGCGTGTCTGTGAACGCTCTACATAGCACAGTTTTGAGCGGTCTGCTGCTATCAACGCGGCAGACATAGGCGAAATAAATTATGACCGAGTGTGTTCAGCTTAATCCTGGATCCTGTACTAAAAGAGGCAACGACCGCTATCATTCATATTTGTTTTTTTCTGAAGCTGCGCACAATTTACCGAATGTTAACCTCGCAGTTCGTGCTTTCGTCCTTTGGCATGCACGAAGTGAAAGCACAAGCATGCGGGGCAATTAAGCTCACCTGTGTCATAACCTGGTTTAGTCGATGTAATGAACAACAACGAAGCTGAATTTCCCCTACCGAGTGGTTAAGGCGAAGTTGATCGCATTCGCGTGGCCTCGGAAAACACAACGTTCCCTATGCGCTTCAGTCTTCACCTGCATGGTCCGGCCGGTGTCCTTGCCCTGCGCGAACCTCGGCGTTGGAAATGTTATCGCGCAGGTCATTTCCTTGTCGTCACCATGCGGCCATTTGTTGTGGCCCTGGTAGACGAGCACATGGACGTGATCCAGAATGGCGGCGTGCGACTCCCAGAACTGGATGCCGTTGGCACTGGTGCTGGGATTGACGTGGACGCCGAACACCAACGCCGGTCGCTCGTATTCAGGCAACGTCCTTGTCGTCGAGTTGAGCGTCGCAGCGAAGGCCACGAACGAATCGTTAGTTATCTTTTGGTTCCACCAGGCGTCTAGCATACCGAAGACCCGCATGCTCTTGTCCCGGACCGCCTTCGCAACAAAGGTTTCCAGCTGTTGCAATTGGACCGGCAGCACGGAGACAGAGAAGGAATAGCCGAATCTGGTGGGTGAAAATTAACGGAGCATGCGTCGCCCTTTCATTGAATCTCAGAATGCTGTACGTGAACGCCATGAGCAGGGTGCTGTTAGAAAGGTCCCATTCATAATCGCGATGAAACTACGCGCACCTCCTTCCTACGAGGGAATGATAGAGGTCCTCATCAATTTTAAGTAGGCCTAAATAGCCAACCCAGCATCAGTCAAGGCGATTGGAGAATTAGTAGCGTATAAATAGTCTTTAACGCTACTTTGGAGTGCACTACGTAAATTCAAAACTATTTCGAAGCATTCAGTCGGCGCTGCGCCTGCATCTCGTTGTTTCGTATAGGATAATGAGTCACGCAAAACTGCAGGCACAGTTCGACAGTTACGATGTCACGGTTTACACGAACCGCCAAAAAAATGGTAAAAATAGGATTAACCGCAAGGCTCAGTCATCGCAGCGGACAGTTCCACCACAAGAAGAGTAACTGTAGTTGATGGTCTTTATGACTAACTGGATGGCTAAGGTTCGGACAGAATATGAGCAGTCCGAAAAATACTACGCTTTCTATCCCCTTACTCTCTTCTAGTTAGTCGATCAAAGATGAACTCCTCAAAAAGAACAGCTATGCTGCCATCCAAACCTTGTTCTCTTCGCTGCCTTCGCCTGCGTCCACAGAGCGAGGACGTTGGGCGACGCCTGCTGGTCGAAGTCCGCGAGTGATCCCACGTGCGTGTAGAGGATGGCGTCGCACAGTCCGTCTGGCGGGAGCGTGTCCGCGCTGACCGGTCTCAGGTCTCCCAGCGTGCAGACCAGTAGCTGCGGTTCGTACCCGTGCCACACACGAGCGCCTCGCCGCAAGGTGGTCTTCGGTAGACCGCCCGCCATGCACTGTGCCCGCACTGGAGTCCGCGGCCCGTACGCCGTGTAGAAGAAAGCGGCGCTAACGACCACGACGAACCCGATGACGGCGGCGAACACCACGCACTCGACCATGTGGCCCTGGGACTCCGGACTGCCGGTGTGGGGAGACCTCCTGGACTCCCTCACGGCGGCCGCTTTGTCCCCGACTTCGGCTGCCTTGGGCGGGGCTTCTCCGGTGGTCGCCGCTTCAGGCGCGGCCGGTTCAATGTCGGACCCTTTCCCTCCTGGCGACACTTCGTCGGCTGGCTCTGCGTGCGGCTCGGAGCCGGGCGGCGTTGCTGCCTGGGCGACATTGGCCTCCTCAGCAC
The DNA here is from genome assembly GCF_052857255.1 of Amblyomma americanum. Classification (NCBI taxonomy): domain Eukaryota; kingdom Metazoa; phylum Arthropoda; class Arachnida; order Ixodida; family Ixodidae; genus Amblyomma; species Amblyomma americanum. The sequence goes on along the minus strand of NC_135507.1, from coordinate 11,599,403 downwards.
TCCGTTCCGGGGTGTGCTCCGCTGAGCCGGCTGCCTCACCGGTGGTGGTTTCTTCGCCGCCGCGGGATATCTTGGAACCGCTCTTCGTGCCTTCTTCCGACATGGCTATGGGCTGCTGGCTTGGCGACGGAGAGCGGTGGGAAGTGAGCGTCAGGTCTTTCTTGGGCCTTCTTCCCAAGCTTCAAGAAGGCAAGGCAGGACGGCTAGACTCAAGCGTGCTGGCGGCCTGTTCTGGTACGGTTGGTCCTCGCGTCTCGCGCAGCGGTGACTGCGCGCCTTAACACATCTGATGCATTAGCAATGCTGCCGTTGCCGTGAGATGATCTCTATGCTCATCGGCTACTCGCTTGGATGTACACAGTGCAACGAAATAACGAAAGCGGATAGAAATAAGCATAAGAAGGATTGCCTGCAAATAATCGACCAGGTGCTTTTTCCCATCCGAATTAAACAGTGAAATCCGGAAAATAATAATCTTATCGAATACACCGAACAGAAAATCTAAAAATCCGTCAGAGGAAATAACTGCCACAACTTCGTTGTTGTTGACACTGATGTTGATGGCGGTTCGGTTTGTCGGATTAGTACATGTCCACGATTGAGGACTGGCCAGGGTTTGGTGCTTAGTAATAAAAAAAATGTTGGAAGGTGCGAGAAAAGGAGAGGTACGTAGAGGAATCAGTAAAACCATTAGTGTTCAGGTGCCCTTTAAATTACCTGTACAATAACGTCGGCTTACCACTTTGCGTATGTATTATTCTGAGTGAGAAGTTTCGCATATATTTTAATAAAAAGTGGCCCAGCTCCTTTGCATCAAAAGCATACTCAGTGAACCGCGATACAATTTCCTCACTCCGTTAGTTTAGAAAAAAAGAGTTTATTAGAGCCGAAATTCCTACTAGTGTTGTGTTTCACTGTCAGTTGAACTGTCAGAAACAATGAGTGCGTTAACAATCTACCATTTAGGAACGAATGTGCACACAGAGTAACGATACTTCACAAGATCTTGAAAGTTTTGCAGGAAATTCCAAGAAAACTTCATTTATGGAACGCCTCAATATGCATACAGCGTTCTGCTATACGTCACACTCAAGGCTGTGAGAAATGCAAAAAGAACAGTAGAAAACGGTAAGAATACAAGCGATAACGCTTGTTTTTTTCCCGGAAGCTTCAAGCGGCTCTTTCTTAGAACGGACGCCTATAGCCTTGGCGGCATGTCCACACTTTTCTCTACCCAAGCGACGAATGAGAAATAGTCCTCGCAGCCACGCACGAACGAGCGACGACCGCGACTCCTCCTGTTTCGTCGCATTCGTTGCGATGGGGTTTTGGAAAATTGCCCCCAACGCCGGGACTAGGGTGGGTGTTGAGCGAGACTGAACCCAGTCTCTCCGAGCTATAGTGAAAAAGAGGGAAGAAAAACAAATGAAGGACGAAAACAAGGCATCGAGAGATCGGAACGTTTGTCACTGACCGATGACTTAGAATAATGACTCGGCCCGGAGAAACCAGAAACCCCTGCGGAAGCGGCTTTGGTGAAAACGCCGAGTGGCAGAGCTCTTCTCCCGCCGGCTGTGTCCACTTGTCTGTTTTTTTTTTTCGCTCGATTTCTTCCGTTCTTAGCCTCCCCCCCCCTTTTCCCTCACCCAGCGTAAGCTTCCCTCTCCACACGCTATCTTTCTGACAGCTTCCTCTTCCCCCAAGACCGAGGGTAACACGAAGCCTCGACGGGCGGTCAGTCCTGAGTGTATGACGTTGTCAGCCATCCTTCCCGTCCGCACTTGGACCTCTCGTACACATTAAACGAGAAATACCCGATAAGAGAGTAAAAGAAATGAGTAAAACGTCCTCCAGTGCACTCGCTAATAGGGTCAAAGTATGCTGACCAATCCCTGCGGTAGATTTCCGTCACTAAATGTGCGGAGCACTTACGATTGTGAACGAAATCATATTCCTTCTTCAAGGGAGGCAAAGTTCTTACAGTTACCAAACTTTTTAGTCGATGTTTCAATCTCCTCTAACCGACAACCACAAGACATCCGGTCCCACGTTTAAAACTCTCCTTCAATTACTAGCTGTATCAAGTTACTATGATTTGAGGTGGGAATATGCCTCTATTGCCAGCAGCAAGCATTCATTATATGTAGTGATCGAAATGTACCGTTTGAATCGGCGTATACCCTGCACCTAAAGGGGAGTGCGCTGGAGGACTGTTTAATCCTTTTATACTTCCTTATAGGGCAATTCATGTTTAGAGTACATGTAGTTCCTGGTCGGGTTACTACGAACGAGCTAAGAGTGATCTAGTTCCGAGATGTCGACAGCGATGCATATCACAATCCAAATGCGTTTAAAATCTCCGCTCCGACTCGGCCCCCAAACGAAATTACATGCTCCGTTGAAATTCAGGTGTCTATGGCGTGAAACTGTAGACAGCGGTGACCCAGCTTTACCGAGTGAATTCGAATGATCAATTGCACAGGCAATTGCACAGGCAAAAAATTTGGTTAGAAGTACGGTGTTTGCTTAAAAGCTTTTCGCCGAATGGTCCCATTGTTGTATTTGTGCACTTGCTCTCACTCTTTAGCTTACGTTGTCAGAGAGTGAGGTACGGGGATTTTCGGAAGCTCAACCCCCATGCCCACAGCTGTGAACTGTAGCAGTGTTTTGGTCGGTATTTTGGCACCACGCTATATATAGGGCGAATTCAACGCATATTCAACGCATACTTGCGAACCTGTGTAAGTGATGATCTGTTGAAATCGGGGCGTTCTTCTGAGACTGTGCATGCAAGACCTTATGACAACGAAAGAAATGTGTGTAGCTTCTGCAGAGCCGCCCATATTAGACATGCATATAAATGTGTGTGTGTGCGTAAAGGAGGAGGTTTATGCTGATTTTTTACGCGCTTAGAATTGTGTTAGTTAACTGAAGATGAAAAATAGCAACGGTAAAAACAATTCAATGAAAAACTACAAATTAAACCCGCGTGACAGAAACCTAATCTCCAGTTGTACCCCCCCCCCCCAGTTGTCATCTGTCGCGTGGCTTTTCGGCATTCCCTATTCCCTTCTCTCCCTCAGTGCACCAGCTTGCCAGAGGCGGAAGATTTTCTGGTACAACGAGAATAGTAAGGCGCATGACACGGCGGCATTCAACCTTTCTTCGGCTCCTCATTCCGGAAGTAGAAAGTTAGCTTCCGCCTTAGTAACACCCTCTCTCCCCATTTTCTTCCCCACCGTGACAAAACGTTCGCTTTCACCTTGAACGCACCGTGCCTGCCGCGCGGCGATGTTGACTTAGCCCTGTCCGACTAGACGCCGGGGATGACGACTTTCTATTTCCGTGCAGCCCGGGAGGAAGTGAATGAACTTCCGGGTTTTCGCCACGTGGCGGAGACTCCGGGAGCAGCGGCTTTGAAAATTCGACGCGGTACGGAGAGGGAGATAGAAGGAAAGGGAGAACGGGAGTTTCGGTGTGTAGTTCTTGGGGGGAAACTTAGACGTAGACAAAAAAAAAAGAGAACATTTAAAGGAGCAAGGTGCGGGAACTCCAACACCCCCCCTTCCTCCTGCTTGCATCAAGTTCAACAAGAATGGCTGAGGAACCAAAACAAAATGTTCAAATAGAATGGCCAAATGAACCACTCCTTCATGCTGAACCGGAAGTGTCGTTCTGGGTTCAATTCGTAAGTGCTTTTAAATAACCATAAAAAGTGTTTTCGGTGGAAGAAGGAAAGCAAACACAAAGGCGCAGTTTCCCCCAACACTGTCAGTTTCCCCCTCTTTTGAAGTTGACGTCCCTCGCACGGCGCGTGTCTCGAAGGGAGGGTTCGTGCCACAGGCAGCTTTCTACTCACCCACTTTTTTTATTTTATGCTCGCCTGGTGTCACCTTATTTGACGTCTTCCCCCTATTTTTTTGCTTGAATAGTTTAAGCATCGTTTATCGCATTGCGTTTTCTTCTGTCGCCGGTTGCGTTTTGTCGCGTTTTTTTTAAAGGCCGAAGTTAGGAAGGGACAGGGGACAGCAGCAGCTTGAGGAAGAGGAGGAAGCTACTTCCGGGTTGGCACGTGGACCTGCGTCTTTTTTTAGAACAGCCGTGTCGAGACGCACCCAGCAAAGCGGGCGGTACTCAGGAGGAGCGAGGCAGTTGTTGCACAAGCGCTGAGAGAAGAAGAAATGAATATTGAGAAAGGCACAAGAAACCAGAAAAAGGTGGTGGGGAGTAAACTGCGGCAGCTTCTGCATTTGTATTGGTGTATCTCGTCTTTATGCCTTTTTTTCTTCTTAGTTTTTTTTTTTACATGCCTTGCGAAAGACGAGGAACCCTGGCTCAAGTCGATGAAGGCGAAACGTTGTCAGAGCTGGATTTGGGAAAAAGAGCGTGGTGAAGGGGCCGTGCCACATGTCGTGGAAAAGTGGGGAAAATATGCACATAAAATAGGAAGGGAAAGTTTTGGCGAAACGAGGACTAAAATGAAAAGGAAAATGTAGGGAAATAAGAGAAGCCAGAAGGTATGAAGGGAACGAGACGGTTGCGCCACCTGATGTCGCTTCCTGGCGGATTGAAACGCGTGCCGAGCGCGTGCTATAACTTGCATTGTCGTTACGCGTTTGTGTTGGTTTATGCAGGTGGTTTTAGTGCAGCATTCTGAGTTGGGTATGTGTGCTAGACTGGTCGCATTATCCAGATGGAATAAATTAAGAATGTAAGATAGGAATGTACCACCTTCTGTGCGAAGATAAATTTTATCAAACGTAACTGTTATTCAAGAAGCTAAAGTGCACGCAAGACTTGTTTGAATGTTTTCCTCTCACAGATGTCGGCGTTACTGAGCATATAGCGCTTGGTTGTTACTGGACAGAAAATGGCAAACTAGAGTAATTGCGCCAAGGTTAGTCGTGCACAGGCTGAACCTAGTTATACCTGGAAATTCATTTTACCAGGCTGTTGCTACTAATTTTACACTAAAGAGTTTTGGGATATTCTAAATGGTGGTTCTGTGCGGTTTACTGCTACGGCTGAAGCCCGCAAGAATGTCCCGGGTTAAATTGCTTTGAGGCAGGGTGCATTGCTCCGTTTGCGCGCGAACTGAGCATGACGTCACAAGTGCCTTTCTCTGCATACTGGCGCATTATAGATTGGCTGTCTCTCATGACTTTGGACGTTTATTTAAACAGGAAGTGATCGTTTCGTATGAGCGGCACTCACTGGATAAATGTCCCCTACATTCAACATAACTGAGCGTTGTTGGAATTTAGGTGTACTTTTGAACGTGGATGTTAATGTGACTAAACTTGCCTTGGAGTAAGTTCGCCAGCCGTGAAATTTATATTTTTAGTGTGCGCAGTTTTCTTTTGTGTTTCTGCATTTGTTAAGGTCTTCGTGTGGTTTGCCATCTCAATCGCTGTCAAGTTCGAATAGCGACAACTAACAAAACATTGTACGCTAGCAGCGTCTTCCTCGTTTTAATCTATGTATATCTGCACTTTATTTGTGCGTCTAATTTTAAAGCTGCTTGACAATCCAAACGCGAAGTCAAATAAACAATGCCGTAGTTAATTAATTAACCGTTTAAAGGATCGGTGTTTGCACGTTTGGTTTAATTAATTTCCACCCTTATTCTGTGTGTTGTGAACTTGCGACACGCTCGCCACGAGGCCTTTCCAATCACGAGCGCCGGCCGACGTGTATGTTATTCCCTTTCCAGCGTTTGTTTACTCAGTTAGATGATGACCTTATCAGAGACATCAATTAGTCCAGCTTGGCCTTTTCGCAATGTGGTTCTCAACGTTACACCGACCGGAAGGAGCATCTAAGAACAGGTTTTCCGGACGGCAGGAACTACACACACAAACAGTCTAAAGAACGTGAGAGTGGTTTACTGCCTCCCATGCATCGAAGGTCAGCTCTCTCAACGGCGGCGGTGAAGTTTGTTATTACATATACGCACTGAGCATTTCGAAGCGCATTTTGATACCCCCTCCCCCCGCCCTTTGGCAGTATCCCAGTAAAAGAAGCGAATCTTGTTTGGTACAGGGGGGCGGCTCAGTAATTTCGACGTAGGAAGGACGGCGGTCGGGCCGCGTATGTGTGTGTGTATGGACGGAGAAAACGTCTTGAAAGCCGCCTATTACATCGAGCGACGATGCAACTAAATGAGACGGCCACGAAGAAGCATGGGAAGAAAAAAGTACGAGAGTTGTTTTTGATCCGAGGCAAGGAAGGACGCGCCGATTCCTTTTCCGCGCGTGTGTATATACAGACTTCACCCTGGAAGCAGCACTCGACCTTTCGATGGCCGATAGACAAGAGCGCGCGAGCGCCTACGGGGGGAGCCATTGTTTCGCGGGCGAAGGCTGCCAACCGCCCGGTTCGGTCACGATACGCCCGAGGCTGTGTGGGTATTCGGATGGCGGCGTCGGCACTTATAGGCCTCACTATATACTGCGGAGTGGCAATTATATTTCGGCCTTTTTCGAAAGCCCGGTTACAGCGAGTGCGGATGGCTGAGAAAAACGAGGAACAAAGGAGCCTCGGCAAGGATGCAGGTTTTGTAGCAAGGTCAGTTCTGTGGCAAGGTTTCTCGCGACGCCTGGTATTGTACGCAAGTACAGTTTTCTTAGACATCGCTTTTAATTGTGAGCAGCTGTGGAATATTGTAAGATGATGTTGCGGGCATATATTGGCGGCAATGGTCTAATGTACCGACGCGTGGCGAAATCTTGCTTTTAAAGCTTGACACGCGCTCACATCGAGTAGTCAAGGCTGTCATAGAAAACCGATGGCGTGCGTTTTTTACAACAAACAGCAGAAATATACTTGAGCAGGATGTGTTGCTGGACTTGTTGGTTTGACAGTCTGAACATTGTAGCGCTGGCAGACGACAGACGAAGGGAAGACGAGACACACAGTGAGCTGAGTGTCTCGTCTTCCCTTCGTCTGTCGTCTGCCAGCGCTACAATGTTCAAACAGTAGAAGACTACAAGCTTCCTGAGGAGAGATCTGCGGATATATTGATTGTTACCATGCATTCTTATGATATGCGAATAATGTTCGTTCATAAACAAGATCCAATTGAAGAACTGTGATTCTCCAGAATTTCTGCGGAATGTGTAAGAGTGTTTTGGATAAGACGAGTTCAAGCGTGCTGCGTTGATGACGAATTGAAAACTGGGTAACAATGGATGCACGCGATTATGAAGGTGCGCTGTGTAATTCTGCAAGGAATTACTGTAAGTTTTTCTGATTATTTTTTAACAAGGGATCTTTGCCGCTGCACGTTTTTTTTTTTTTTGACGCGCACTGATTTCGCAGCAATCTAGAGGCGAAGGCAACGTAACGCATATACAGTTTTATTATTTCGTCATTTTTTTTCCCGAAAAGGCGGATCACCACATTTGGGACAGTGGCCTCTGAAATGTTTTCGTTACAGCTTCCAGTGCAACGCGTCTCCGCTAAATGATTCGCGGGGCACTTTGAGGATATTGACAGACACCACTTGGCTTGCTGTGTGTTTAAAAAGAGGGTAATGTGCGTGCTTTATGCAGTGCCTTCCGTTGATTTAGTCGTCACAGGAATATTTCGAATGTAGTCGGTGTGAATTTTTTCTCTTTTTATTACTCCAAAATTAAGATTTTTCCAGGCAAGTGTTATCAATTCTGACTAAAAAATCTGTCAGTAGCATCTGATCAAGTACGCTGCACAGCCAGAAATTTTTATTTGATTTAATTTATCTTCGCGTGCTCGCAAACGCTGCAGTTTTTCAATGCCCGCTCCCCCAACTACTACCTGGCTTGTTGATGCTTGCCCACCAGATGTCGACGCAATCAACAGCGGCTTCCATATGAAAGTTCAGTTTTTTTAAGTTCTGAAATTTTAATAACGACAAGCAAAATGTGAAAGCAATGCAAATCGGAAAAAGAAGACGAATGTTGCTGGAAAATGACTTGAAATGATTGGGACAGCAACAGAACCTAATGTGGATGAATGGATTTTCCTTCCAGCAACACTAAAGCTTTACCGAAGACCTACTGCTTCACTTCCCTTACCCCAGGATGGACAAGATGGTGAAAGCATAAACATTTGGAAACATAACACGGGGGAGGTGGCGCTAGCCATCGTCCCGCTGCGAATGGGAAGCGTCATCTTTGATGACGTGGGCTGTGAAGGACTCGACGGCGGAGAGATCAGACACGTGACCGTAACGAAGCGGTGTTTTGGACGGCACGCTTGCTCTCATGTACGACTGAAAACAGAAGCAAAGCACAGAAAAAAAGAGAACCTAATACGGTAAAAGACGGCGAAAGAAACAGTAAATACTCGTCGGGGCAAGTGACAGGATCAACAGCGCTTACGGCTGTGCCGCGGCCTACGCACGCGGGGCTTACGACGGCAGTGGGTTCCCCAGCCCTTCCAACATGTCGAATCTCAAGAAGGATGCCGAAGGATTGCACGCACGAAGAGATTGGTCGTGGCGCGGCATAGCCGGACGCCGCTACGTTGCGCAGGAAGTCTTGAACGGGGGAGCAGAAGGGGGGGGTAAGGCTCAGATTGAGCGAATGAAGCATCAAAGTGTGCGAGAGAAAGAGAGAGAGAGAGGGGGTGAGTTTGGTTGGCGCCGTGAAGTTCGGTGGCAGTCAGATGAGGCCATATCAAAAGCCATTTGTCAGTTTTATCTCCGCCTGCCCTGACCCGTGCCTCTCTGTCCATTTAGCCTTAGTCAAAGCCCGTTATACTTAGTGGCACGGGTAGGGATACTTTATTTTTCGTTTTTTTTTATGGTCACACAATATTTTTTGTTCATTTAGCCAATATTTGTGGCCTCAGTGGGTTACGTTTGGGCATCGCTCAGCTTTTGTGTTATTAACAGCGGCCCTTACTTAGCACCGGGCTTTGATTCGTCGATCCGAATTCCCCGTAAGTCTCTTTTGAAGGCCAGTTTTGTGTTGCCTATTTGGGCTGTTAAGCCAATTGGGGAATCTTGTCCACAGCCTCGCAGCATATGCTGCCTTGTACTGCCTGGTCCACCACTTGGTCCACCACCTGGTCCACCACTTACCTGGTCCATCACTTCGCTTTTTTCCTTGCTCTTTTTTTCCTTTGTTTGCTTCTTCCCGATTCCGCTAATTTGGGTTCAAGTTCTTAGCTCCCGTCCCAAGATCTTCACAGCTGCTTTCCATAGCGGGACACGGTGTACCTCATTTTTTTGCTAACTTACGTCACCACTATTCATCTTCGGTCTCAAACATATGGAATGCAGAAACCAGGTGAACTTTTAGGCGAACTTCATTTTGCCCAAACCACGATACAGTGGAATAGTTTGTCTTGAAAGTAAGTGGGCCGTACAAATGGCTATTTGTTCCCTTTACTTCTCAGAGAGAACAGTTCACTTCTGCCGAGAATGGAGGTTGGCTTGGTATAGCCTTGTCTCATGGAAGAACGGCATGATGGGACGAAACAGTCCGGCTCTGCACACATCCCAGTCGGTCACTGATGGGTGGAGAAGAGGGGGGGGGGGGGGGGGGGCAAGTCGAGTGGAATTGTTTTACGACGTGTCAATGCCGCGACGCGTCCGCCGCGCGGCCTCCGCTATTACTTGTTGTTTTCGCTTATTGTTTGTTCGCGCTCGGTGGCGCCATCGATCGCGACGACGAATCTTTCCATTGACATCACTCTCTCCAAGCGCTCGCTGGTATTGTACCGTCCTGTTTTCTTTTTTTTTCTTGCGGTTTTTTTTTTCTTGGGCGCATCTTTTCCCGGCTCACTCGTCAGTCTCTCTTTTGCCTCTCTTTGTATTTCCTTTCTGTTCTACTTCATCGAATCAAACTTCGCGTCCGCTACTTGTTGCCCGAGGATCGACGAGAACGAGCAGACCCCTCCTCCCCCTCCCCCTAAACTACGGGAAGCTGTCGATGTAAGTACGAGCGCGTTGTCGTCCGCCACAGCAGCTCCTGCCGTTGCCGGCTCCCGTCGAGTCCTCGATCTACGTCCGGTGTGTCCCGCGGCTGCCGGCTCAGAGCCCAAGCTGGTAGGAGACGTGAAAGGGGATGGGGTGATCGAGGGTGAGGTGGAGGGGGAAGGGAGATGCCCAGGGATGCTTTTCGACGGTAGCGGGAGGAAGGCGGTCATTTTTCGAATTGAGTGAAGGGTGCTTGGTGGCGCGGCTCGCTGTTCCTACCATGGCGTGGCGCGCTCACTTTCCTACTAGGTTTTTATTTTCTGATTTTATTTCCTGCCTGTCAAGCATTTGCTATTCGTTGTCTCATTTGCTCGACTGCGATGCACTGACGTCACGTTGTCTCCCGTTGATGCATATCCGAGGTGTCTGAAAATTTATGGCGAAATGAGCTACTGACCATACATTGGCTATAGCAGGGAAAAAGTCCAATTACCGGTGATACTACTATGAAAAGAAACAAGGGAGGAGAAAATACTGGAAGCAGAGGCTCATCCTCGTCTTATATTCACACCGAATTAGACGGCTCACCAACTCAAAAAACGTGGAGACTCAGATTTGGAAGTCAGAACTGGGCATGTACAAGAGGTGTCGTGAATCGCAGCAGACAAAACTTTCCTGGCTGTTAACTGTGAGGGTAATCACCCCAGGCTAGCTCAAAAGCAACTAATTTAACGCTTTCTCAATACTTTATTTGCATAACATTCAGCTAATTAATCCGACTTTCGTAAGTGTTTCTCCAATTGGTCCTGCTATAGCGACCTGCTACTCCATTGTTGGCGTTCTCTAAGTAAGCTTCCGAGGCGATATTGCCAATTTTCTGCTTGAGAAAAACGAACAAATGCTTAGTACTGGATCTCTGCACTCTTTGCACTGTTGGAATGCTCTTTATTGTTGGGCTTCCGTGGAAAGGTCGTAGTTTTTAATCGTTCGCCGTCAAATTTTTGTTTTCACCTTCATTTTTTGCGCGACGTTATAAAGCTTCAGTTCGCTGCCACGTTTGCCTTTTCTTATCTCTCTTTTTGTTTCAAATCTGATCCCATCGCCCCAGGCTGGGGACCCGACGTGTCGAGCCGAGAATCACGGATCCGCGGCGATTCAATCTCGGCCGCCTCGTCCCGTCCGTGGCGTGAGGGGAACAGCGACAGGATGGCGGATTTGACGGTTTCCTCAATTGTTCCTTGTCGCCACTGCTTGCTAGCGCGGACGAGACAAGAGTCCCCTCCATCTCCCCCGCCCTCTTAACTCGATTCACCCCTTTGGAGACGCGCGGCTTCGCTGTGGCGTCTGCGGCGCTTTGCGACACGCGTGTAAGTTTTTGTCTCGCCCTTGGACGCAGTTGAGTGCTCGTTGAAGCGCATTTGTCTTCATGTTCCCGCTTAAGCCCGAGTGTTGAAAGGGTGCCGCCTCGTGAAGCTCATAATGCAAATTTGTCCTCTGCGGCGACTGTACGGCCAGTGCCTTAGCGTACAGTCTAAACAGAAAGGAGTAAAAAGGGAGTAAGCTGCGGAGTAATCTGAGGGAGTACACCCTTTTATGAAAGGGTCGGTGCGCGCTAGAGGAGAGGTTACTCTGTTTTTACTTCCATAAAGGCGTATTCCTGTTCAGGGTGTATCGCATTGCTTTCTTTTCACGAGAAAAGTGCGAGCCTTACTAAGCCTTCCCTGGAATAAGCACTAATCTGATGAAATTTCCAAGCCTACCTGTTCGTAGTAAAGCGGATGAACTACTCCACTGGAAAAGCCTCGCACTGTCATACAGTTTAGTACTGTGTCTTGCTTTATTAAAGAAGGCTTTCTTAGAGAGTGTAGTTAGTGACTTTACCGCTTGAGCTTGAAATTTTCTATTTGACATTTTAGATTGGTGCGCTTGGCAAGCTTATTTTCTTTTAGCACCCATATAATTTCTGTTGAACTCCAAATACTCTTGAACAGAGCAGTCGCAGCGTTGACGACAAAAGGTGGTCTCTTTTCATCTAAACATGTATTTCATGAGCGACTGTGAATTGCCACAAGCGACGCTTTGGATAACGGGGGATTCGTTGAAAAAAAGTAACATTCGATACGGAGAGAGAGGGTAGTGGAGAAACAGCTGTATAATTTTAATTTGGCCGAATTACACAGAAATGTTTGTTCTTTTTTTTCAAATTTACACCACTCGTGTTTCAAACCCAAATTTCCTTCGAATGCAGAGCTGTTCTAACCATCGTTCAATCAAGTCGGCTTAATATTGTGTGAAGAAAACAACGTGGAGACAGTGCTTAGAAAGAAGCCGACACGACAGTGTCTTACAACGCAATCTGTGCACGCTGCATTTTTGCAACGCGACCTAGCACCAGCTATAGTACAAGCCCGCACTCTCGTTTCGGAATCACCTTACCCTTAAAGCCCTTTCATCGAACAAAACAAAAAATAGAGGGTAGGAGAAATTGTATTCATCCTTCAATTTTCACGCTTAAAACCCAGTGTCGTCACGACGTTCCCACGATGTATATGTAAACAGTACGGGTGAGAACGTTCTCCACGTGTTCCCGGATTGTTACGTCATCATCGGAGATGCTGGCCAAAGATTACCGCACATGTCTCGACGGAGCCCGTTCATTTTAGTGTACCCCCTTTCGAGTTCCTCTGCCCTTGACCGTCGATGCGCGAACTTGGAATGCCAGGTGCCCTCGCTGAAGACACTTATTCGAAGACCTGAGTGTTGAATGGCGGTCATTTTGGCTCCACTTTTTCGTCCCGCTGCGCATCCTCCTCTCCCTTTTCCTCTCTTATCTAACCTCCATTAGCTTTATTCCCCGCCTGTGCGGCTACATACAGCGCCTTTTTATAGCGAGTCGGATTTCATGTCTTATCATTAACGTTCGTTGGCCTCGCGATGTCACTGTCCGTTGCCATTTTGTCTTTCTTGTCACTGTCGATGGTTAATTCGAGACTACGCTCATTATCCGCACTCGAAGCGGAACCTTTGCTTGCGGGCTCGACCGCGGTTCTAATGATATCTGCGTGAAATTTACGTTTGATTAATCGACTTGGAGCAGACCCCCTGCGTCATTCGTCGTTTGATAATTGTCGCTAACGATGTAACCGATCTATGTCTCTGAGCCCGGGCGTCTGCGAAGCTCAGCGCCAGAGAGTCTCGAAAATTAAAGTGGTAATGGTTTAATGGCTTCGCGTTTTCTTGAGTTGTCGCGAGTTGGAAGCGGATCGTATCTTTCATGCCTCATTTATTACTATGCGCGTTTGCAGGGCACAGTGCAAGAAACTAGAACGTCAGAATTCGATGCTCTTTCTTATCCTTTTCCATATTTTGCAGGAAGGAGGAAAGAATTGATTTTTTCTTTCTTTTTTTAACAAGATTTCGTGCGCCAAATTGCTACCGTATCGGGGTGATAACCAAGCATGAGGGCTAACTACTATGAATGCCTACGCGGACAGCTGCAAGTGCCGATGCCGCAGTTTTTACCCAGTAATCGTGACGCATGTATGAACGCTTCAATATAATGCTAAGTGCCGCGCAAGACTTGGAAAACGGCGCGAAGATCACATTTACTGATTAGCAAACTTGCTTGGCTGTATTAAATTATCGTAATTTTGGGTTCGCGTTCCTTCCTTCAACTTCTGATGATCAACCCTTACAAAAAATAATTTAGACAATCTATAGACTGGCCACAGACTTCTGTCAATAAAGTCTATATACTCTTTATAGACAAACCCTAGAGAAAAGTCTATAGGCAATACAAATCCTGTAGACAGTCTATAGATAATCTATAGACTTATGGCCATACATTTTTAGAGTTTTGTCTGTAAACAGTCTATTGACTACGAATAGACAAAAAGAAATAGCTATATGAAGGTAATAGAGCCTATAAAATGTCTATAAACTATCTATAAACCCTTTTTAAAACGGAAGAACCTCATGGCCCTATCCACAGCATATTATTGGTGGTTTAGCTACCTCCTGATAACTTTTATTTCCTTGTCACGTTATTCAGCGCATCAATTAAGTTTTACATCTTCCCAGGACATTAACGTTTATTCATGTCGAATTACTATTCTGAAGTAAACGTTTTTCAGAACTCGTGTACAATTCTTACAAAGGTCATTACCCATATCGAATGCAAACTAACGTAACAACATAAGCTAGAGCGTCAATAACCGCAACAGAAGACCCTCCAACTGCTTTTCAATCTCTAAAAGTTAGCGCACAGGCTTTTGTCGTTGCCGTGAGTTTCAGTGAAGACTCGGTGTGTCTGCACGCATCGCGGGTGGTGTGACGAACGTTCTTATTCCAGGTCTTTTTTTTTTTTTTATAGCTGCAACGAAAAATTTTCACATAAAAGAGCTCAAATGAATATAAAGAAGCGCAGTACGAGAACACCTGGAGAAAAAAAAATAAAAACGCGAGCTCCATATGTCGGGGTCGTGGGTGCGCTTCAAACTGTAGCCTTGCGGGCTCCTGCTTGGAACTGAGTTTAGGAAGTTTGCCACTTGGATTCCTCTTTTATCTCGCCGCCTGAGTCGGCCTTTTTGTTTGTTTGTTTGTTTGTTTGTTTGTATTTTCAGAGAACGAATGAAGCTTTGAGCGGGCTTTTGATAGAGCGACGCGCACAGTTTCAGTTCTTTACCTAAGTTGGCCGCTTTTGGCACCTTGTGTTTTTTTTTTTTTTTGGAGCCACCCGCTACTATTTACTCTCCTTCTTTTGTGAATGCGCCTTAAAAGGAGCAACGCCTCTCTCTAGTCTGTGCATTCCTTTTTTTTCCTACTTTTTCATGGTTTTATCGTGTATTTCTCGTCAAGCCTCCGTGACTCGGCGGCTTGGGTTTTAGGCCTTCCTTTCAAAGGTGTCACCGGAATGGAAGGAAATGAGCTGAAGCAGTTAGCCGTTCTGCGACGTTCCTTCCCTATTGAAGGATCCCGGAGTTTGAGAACTCGCTGAATGGCCTGTGTTCCGGAAAGCCTCCGCACCACGTTTTACGGGTTGCCAACGTTGCTTCAGTCCTTAAATTGCGTCTTCGGCTTATAATGGTCATGTCGGGCAGCTACGCCTATTTTATTACATTACATTTTCCTTTCTAAACAGCTGCGCATCACTCTTGTCGATGGTCGTCTGCCAAAAGAAAAATCTACGCATTTCGCATAATGCTCTTAGTTTTTCAGCATCGCACATTTTATGCTACTTTTAAGTTTTCCTAACCCAGCGACCTTAACAGCGCTTAACTTACTAAACGATTCGTTTCCTGCGTTCTACATTGAGTCCTGTCGTTTTTTATGTTTGTTTTTTTTTTCGTTCAGCGAACACCTCTGCGACCCTTATCACATTGGCCAATTGTCCCTCTCACGGTCATCGCAAGGCGATATCTAAACAAGCAACCTGGTCAAAAACAGAACTGTTGAGGAACAAAACGCATTATTGCCTATTGTCAGGGAAAAAGCTGAGAGCCAAAGTGGGTGAGAACACTGACGTCACAAAAAGCCGAAACGTGAACCCCTCAGCAGAAGAGGGATAAGAAAGGACATGGAAGAATAACGAAGTGAAACTAATTTCGGCAACTCCAACGTCTTCTTAAACCGCAGGGGTAAAGAAGACATAACAATGTTGATGAATTAGGTCGGAAAACTAAGTTTATATTAATCGTTTTATTTTTATAAATTGCTGCGTTGTTTCAATGTGACGGCTGGTGCAACATATGAACTAAGCTGACTACATAGTGATCACAAACACAATGTTGTAACAATGCTGTTTTCTTTTATTTGTTTAATATTTAGCCCTTCCACGAGCGTCGAACACGACAAAAGTTCGTCGAGGTTAATTTTGCCACTTTATACAGTATTTTAGTAAACACTACTCTATCTTTGACGTTCAAGGAAGTTTCATGGATAAGTTAGGAAACAATCGTCCACTTGTACAGCGACATCCGAGGCTGGTCGACCACATGCAACCAGTTCGAAAACCGACTTGGCGCCCAACTTCACTTTGAGAACGGTATATCACATTTGAGCATCGGTTTCTACCCAGCACACCGTGGAAGACCTCAGCCGAGATGTCCGCATAAAGCACCTTACTTCGAATTACTTCCAACGAAAACCTCATTGAGCAAAAAATCGTATTTCGTTCATCGAAATAAAAAAAACAATCCTAATCAAACGCATTCACCACGAAATCTTTTCTGCCTGGCGACGACTTTATGTGTAGCATATGTGTAGTAATAGGTGCGGAGCGTAAGCAAAGGCGCCGTGAATTAGCTAGGAAGCACCGCGACTTACGCCTCTGCATCGAGGCCTGTGGCGTGGACACTGCCAAGAGCGGCAGACCCGCGCGATATATAATATGAATACATATTTTTTTCTTATCGCAACACCTGCGAAAGAAACATACAGTAAGGAAGAACTCACACGCACATACGCTTTTTTTTTTCCTGTCCACTCTCACATACGGACACGCATTCGCACCAAGAAACATGTCTAAACGTTTAAGGCAATGTTGTAGTCGCTCCTGAGAGCCTTCAACGTTTATCAAAAATAAGTTATTCTTTCGACGCCACTTGTCTTGTACTCTGGGGTTTTCATGCTGACGCACGACTTCGCAAAGGCGAACGAGAACGATAGACAAAAAAAAAACAAACTAACTAAAAGGCATATATCGCGGTTTTACGCGAAGTAACCTTTCACACCACACAAAAATAAAAAAAACACACGCGAGGAACATGCGCATGTGAGCTTGCGTATATTTTGTAAACTATGCGCGGTGCATTGCTTGCTTTAACGTCCTGAGCTCAGCATGTGGAAAGCGTATATTTGCTCTGCGAACAAGCGGAAACGGTCGATAAAACTTGCTTCGTGCGGTTTTCCGCTATTGAGGCACGCAGTGGTGAAGCCTGCCTCGCTGGCTCGTGTATAGCTCGAGCAGCGACACCTGTCGGCAGGATCACCAACCTCTGTACAGGCCTACGAAAAGCGATAAAGGCTACACGCATCGAAGACGTCACGACTTGCATACAGCTTGTTAACAGTGGCGCGGTGCGAACAGTGTTCAGGTTAGCGTGCAGTCGCCGCAGTACGGCGCTAGCGGCGTGTGGGGGAGCAAAACAGAGCCTGTACAGAGCCTGGCCAATCTTATCGATTGTCAGGCTGATTGCGTAAGATTGGTGCCGACGGCGATATCGCGATGATAACTGCGCCGACCTCTGAGCGGATTGCATTTGCAGTCCGCACTCGAATTAGAGGTTTTTTTTCTTTCCTTTTGGGGGAGTGTGGTTATCGTGAATTTCAAAGGAAGTGTAATACTAATAATATAAATAGGACCATCAAGTTTAGCGTGATAAATTAAAACATAAATTATGCGTTCGTTCTTCTAACGAGGTTACTTTTCCCAATGATGAGGGCTCGTTATTAGAATACATAGCGATAAAACGACAGATGTATGACGGCCTTTAATAAGCTCGTCGAGCATTGCTTGATACGAACACATTCCAAGTTTTGTGAACTGGAATTCATTTTTGGTTCTCTTTTCGTAGTTTTTGTAGAGAGCGTTGACTTACCTTTGAGCTCCGACACTTCGCATATTTTTGACCTGCTATTTCGAGCGACTGCATCTTGTCTGCCCGTTTCAAGCCACAGTCTCAATGTCGCGACGTTCCAGCCGGGCGGGCGGCTTACCGGACGGAAGTCTTCGGTGTAATTATTTGGTCCTCTGGGTTCGACCCCCGCCCTTCGCCCGTCACCGCTGACAGCCGGGGGTTCGAATCCCGTACCACCACCGTTCGTGTAGCTGTCTCGCGTCATCTCGTCTGCATGCGTTTCGACGACGCAGGCCGAACGTACAATTCATTCGCCAGTCTCGTAATGCTCGTTTTTTAAAGATGAGTTTACATTCTCTGTGATTTTTTTCTTCTCTTAATTGTACTGCGTGGGTTAGTTGCCAAACTCAGTCGTTCATTTCGCCTCCCAAGTATTGTGCAAACAGTATTGAGCCGCAGACCTCCCTTACAAAAATTGTTTAAGGCAGTCTATATATAGACTGTCCACAGTCTATAAAGTCTATAGACTCCTTATAGACAAACCCTAGAGAGCAGTCTATAGACAATCTACAGATTTATGGCCATACACTTCTAGCAGACTTTTGTCAATTGAAAGTCTATAGACTATGAATAGACAAAAGAAATATCTATAGGAAGCCAATGGAGTCTATAAGAAGTCTATAGACTGCCCTACAGACCATTTTTGTAATGGCTCACAGCAAGCATCCCCACTGGATTCAACCGCGTATAGGTAGTTTGATATGCGTTTCCTTCACATTAAAACAACTAAGTTTCTTGAGGATTTAGTTGAGTTTTCTCGTACCAGCACTCGATTAACCTGTTACCGAATTGTTACTTCTCACCAAGCAGGTTTCGCAGTAACTATGAAAATTTATTTTACTACTGCAATTAATTGGTAACTTCGCAAGTAGTTCTTAAATATCTGTAAATAGATGTTCATAACTTACTGTTAGTTAGCGGGAAGGTACTCTGCTTGATTCCGAGTGCTAGACAATATATTAATGATAGTATTTTTGTGTGACTAGACAAGTGTTTTTTGACTGCCCTGCATTCTGATGACCATTAATGAAAACAAACAGCAAATCTGTCAGGAAATGTTCTAAGTATTCAAGCAATCAAAACAAAAAGAATGCCCATTGGCGCACAACAATGCACTTGAGAAAAAATAAATTGAGCTGAATTGTGGTATTGAAAGTTTTGGGAGAAATTTCCTTAAGTTTTGAGCAAAATGTTTGTTGGGCGTAGTTCTTTTGCATGAGACATAGAAGAAATAATATTTCTCCCATTTTAGTTTTTAAGCGCAATAAATATTCGACAATTTTGCTCATATCTGTATACTATAAGGCATTCGGCAGTTTGATTTGAGGTCTTTTTCTGGAGTTGAAGTTGTTTATTTTAAGGCAAGAAAGAAAAGACTTGCTGTAGACAATAAAAAAAAGGGGGGGGGGGGGGGCTTTCAAAAGAGCCTATCTTTTTTTTACAAAGGTCTGATTTTCGATAATTTTCTTAAGCGAACTTGAAAGTTATCTAAACTACACCAAATGCTTGCGCAGAGCTGGCAGCAGCCTTGCTGCTTCGCCGGCATGCCAGTTGAGCTCACACCTGAAGCTGGTTGGCGGTAGACGCTGACGTCATGTGTGACGTCACGATGACGCCTTCTGCTTCCAGCCAGGGGCGCTGTGTCGCTGAAACCTTGCATGGCGCGACAGGACATGCTTCAAGTCAAGATGCAGAACCATTGCGCCATTCCAGAGTGACTTGGAAAGTCCATGCACCAGAACTCCAGGCTCATATTAAGCGGCAAGCAAATGCCGCATTTTTTTTTCCTGAGTTCATCCCAACAGCGAGCAAGGCAATCCGCTAATTTCTACCGCCATCATGCATGGCGGAACGACAGGCTATAACAACAAGGAACTCTACGCAAAATGCAAGGCTGCTGACGCAACCACAACACAAAAAATTGACACACCAAGACATATTTTTTTTAGTTGTCATTCAATGATTTTTCTCCTTTTTTCCTTCAAATGTGACGATTTTATTTATAAAAATATGTATAATATGTATATAACATTCTTTGTGGTTTGGGGACTCTGTTCCCCATGTTATCCCAGTTCCGCGTCCTCCCCACAACAGGCGAAAGGGCTGGAGGCACAAAAAATATCGCAGGAAAAAAATGGGGAAGTGCGGAAAAAAGGGATGAAGGAAAAGGTGCACTGGGATTCGTGAGAAATACTACATATGAACGCGAAAAGACGAAACAAAAACATACGCGCAGTTGGTCCTTTTGATTTTCTTCCTCTCACAGCCAAAAGTAACATTAAAAAAAGAGAACAAAAAGCAGCAGCTTCACCATTGCATGGTAAGTTGTTCTCCACTCAAAAAAATAAAAAAACACTGAAGAATACAGACACACGCTCATAAAGATGCACAAAGGAATGAAAAATGCAGACACGCATTCAAGTTTCACTTGAGCGTGCTTGGTACGTAACGTCTCGAGCAAGCATAGAGGCCAAACAGTCGCAAGACATGAACAAATAAACGAACAAACAAACTGGCATAACAAAAATGAACACATGCACGTAAAAGAAAAAAAAAACGAGTTCACACCAATGTCCTACGGGGAGGGGGGACACAAAAAGTCGACGAAGACGACACACTGTATCCAGGGGTATACCGCGAATGTAAAAAAACTAAACGAGAAAAGTACATTCACAGGGTGTAATTCCGCTTAACTAAATAATTGGCAGACAACAATCAAAGCTATAAAAACTCTTTCTCTGTACACACTATTATAAATCCTCTCCTGTAGAAAGCATCCGAAAGCGAACAGCAAACTGCACCAGGGGTTCTCAAAACGGAATACAAGCATGTTCTCAAGGAGCGGGTGTTCAATTAGTACAGACAATGGGCAAAGGCAGCACTGCGCTAAGGAGGCACAAAAACGGTTAAAGAAACATCTTTTCACTGTCGATTTGGGGAGAATAGGCGGCGATGAAATTGCTCAAACAGCGCGGCCATCGGAAGGCGTTATTTAGCTGATGCCGAGCAACTTACACGAGCGAAAAAAAAAAATCAGCAAAGGCGGAAAGCTCAGAACTATGGTAAGCGTGTGCAGTGACCGCCCGCCGTTTTGTAAGTCAAGCTCAAATCCGGGGAGAGTTAAAATATTGCATAAGCCGCCTAAATGTCGTCTGCATCTTGGCGTCGCACTGACGAAAACGCGTGTGAGACGAGGCCCGTGCTTAAGCTTTCACGAACGCTTTGCATGCAACATCTGTGTGGAGAACAGGAAGCATTTTTATTTGTTTGCTTGTTTCGTGCGCATCGCAACACTCCGTTCTATACTTAGGGGCCTACGATGAGCTGAAAGTGTGTGGATACAGCTTCATACAGTTACGTTGCTCTTTTGGTAAGTGAAGACTAGATGACGTGCCTACAGACCGCAAAAAAAAAAGTCCTAAACAGAGGAACCAAAATGGGTAGGAAAAAAATGCAACCACTGCTAACAACCAGACCCCAGGTTACTACTGCTCCGAGGAACACACTTCACAAGGAAGAAAAAATAATGAACAGATACGGGAACAGCAACAAACACGGAACGAAGCGAAATGAATCCTACGATTTGTGATGTCTGTATGTGTGAATTGGTGTGTTCCTAGATTTACCTCAACGCGATGCTACCAGGCGAATCCATATACCTGGGTCACGGGGTGATTTCACTCGACAAGCCTGAATAAACTCGAAGAAGAATAAACAAGAAAGATTTTGCTTACTGCGGATTTCTTCCTCATGTTCACTCGGAAAGCATGTTAGAGTAAGAGAAGGACTATTTACAAAGGTAAATAAGACAAAAGTGAAAAAAAAATGAGACAACTAAGACTTGTAATGCCGTGGTATATAAAATGTAATAAATAAGAGATTGTATACAAGGGCGTAAATATATAGCGTATGTTGTAACGCTGCACATTGAGAAGGGAGTGGTGTGTCGCAGTCTTTGCGTGCTGTGATTCAGTACAAGGCAGAATAAAATATAATAAAATAAAATGGGTAGCGCGTCACGAAAACGAATGAAAGAAAAATGAAGAATGTGTTGAACCTTTCCATGTGCAGCAGTGAAGGAAAAAGGAGTGTTCTGGCAAGAGAAACTCAGCCGCACCGAAAGCAGGCAGCCTCAGAGACGCGTGAAAAGAAACGTTTTAACCGGGAATGCAAGCTTTTTGATTCTGCGAGCAGCGCTGATGTGGAGCGACAGGTCGAAGAATACACGAGCTGTCATAGAAGGTCCCCGTCGGAGTTTGGCAGGTACAAATTTAGCTGTATTTTTTTTTTCTTCGGGAATTTAAAACGCTGCATGTAAGTCAGAAATGATCCCCTCTGTACTGTCTTGTGTGTACCAAAACGGGATTTTGATTGATACGGCTCAGAACTTTGTGTATATATTGCACCGGGATATATTCTGATTTCAAGTGCTAGTGCATATGTTTTCAGATAAAACATTCGAGCAACAATACTGGAATACGATCTGACCGCGTTTGCCAATGTCGGTACACCCCGGAGTCGTGTGAGATCCGTGGCGGATTTGCACTCAGCTGAAGATTTTTATGCCAACATACCAGCTTGTCAATTAGTCACGAAGACCTGTATAAGGCTTTTATGTGTTTTGTCTTATTAATGTCATCGCAAATAAAAATAGCAATTGTTTCTAGGTCCGACGGCTTATAAACCACTGGGTAAGCTGTCATGCTCCAAATGCCCCCGGAAACGTTTATCCTCCGATCGACGTCTTTCAGAGAATTCAAATAACGTTTTTCTTGTTATTCAGTTACACAACGCCGACAGGGACGCCCCTAGCGACCTCGCGTCAGCTCACGAGCACGAGTACAGGGCTGCTTACGCGACCGGCGCGTGCAAGACCTCTGCACCTGCTGCTGCTTCGTAAATACAACAGACAAAACAATAAAAAGAACTCGAGAGAAAGTTTCCAACAGCCACCGGCAAACGTCGCAAGCTCTCTTTCTGCCAAGTAAAAAAGACAAAAATAAACCACGAACGGGTTCGACAGAAATCACAACGAGAGAGACACCGAAGGAAACAGCGCAAACGCGCGCTTACGTACAAAGGAAAACAGAACCAAAACGGAGACGCGCCGACTTCGCCGGTTCTCCTTCTCGCCTCGTCTCTCTAAAAAGAACTCCTCTCTTTTGATTGGTTGCTCGCGGTCGGCCGCCTCGCCGTGATTGGCCAGCTCGACACAGCTCTGCCTGTCAGGTATACACTGATACACGAACGAGTAATATAAGAGCGAAGGAGGCTGTCCGGTCTTCTCTACTTTTTTTTTCTTTCTTTCTCTGTCACTCCTGCATATATCTATTTTTTTTTTCATTACTCTTCTGTCTTCTCGTTCGTCGCCGCCCCTCTGCCACTTGCACCCTTCCTGAACGGCCGCCCGAGAGGACAGTCTTCCTTTCCCTACCATAATCCCTTTTGATTGGTCGCTTTGATTGTTTCGATTGCGAGGAAAGAGAGAGATACACCTGGGCTTCCACTTTTCTTTACACCGCGCTTTCTCCCGTCTTTATTATTATTTCTGCCTCGCAGGTTGTCGCGGCGCCTTACGGCATTAGAGGAGTGCGCCAGCATCTGTTTCTTAAAAACTGGTTCGTCCACATCTCCGCTGGCAACGCGCCCGTCTGTCGGAGCGCGATCGTTCCGATCGTTCTCCCGAGTGCACCGGCGTCTTCGGTTTTATAGACTCGTTTCTGCCTTCTTTTTGCTTGTTTCCAGTTCTTTTTTGTTCTTTTTTGTTTTGTTCACTCCGTCTTATCTCTTGTACGCCAGTAGCCCCCTCCCTGCTTAGCGATCGTTCTGCGACATCGTTGCCTCGACTACGATTCGACGATGCCGAGCATCGTTTTTATTTGCTCCCGAACCATTCCTCCTCGTCGCCGAAGCGACGACTCCGAGACGACGCGACAAGAGACAGATTAAGTTTGCAGCCGTCGAAATGTCAGCCTTGTTGCTGTTGCTCGCTCTGATGTAATATCTTTATTCGGCCTTTTGTCTGTTGTTGTTGTTGCTAAAAGCCTTCAGCGAGCCAAAGGCCAACGTTGTTATGGGTAAATAGGAGAGAGGTGCGGAAAAAGGAATAGAGGAATTTAAGCCTCACGCGGCCAGCGCTGTCACAGCATTGTAACGTGGGCTAAAGGAATATATAAGAAGGAAGGGGGTGGTGGTGGTTTGGGGGGGGGGGGGGGGGGGAGGCGGAATGTACAGTTTTTTTTTTTCAACGATGGAAAAGCCAAGCCCCAACAATCGACACGCAGAGCTATGAATCAACCACTTCTGCCTTGCTTCATAGCAGACCTTCACATAACTCCGGTGCATGAATTCAACGTGATGTCTTGTAAAACAGGCATAAGTCCTCCAATATCAGATATCATGAGTGCTAGACTACTTCATTCGTTCCGCTGTATAGGTGGTGCCCCATTGATTGTAGGATGACGGGCGTCGACAGATGGCGCCCGTGATTCCAGAACTTGCTCTATGAAGATGCCAACGCCAGGGGGCCAGGTCTACGACGAAAGAGGCGTACCAGCTCCCGTACTTTCCTAGCATGCAGCGCCTGCAGCTCCGCCCCTTCCGAGTTTCATCACTTCCGAAGCCAAAGCACTGAGGACGCACCCCTCGCCTCAGCTACCATATTCCACGTGCAGTGCAGGATGTTACAGCCTGGGCTACTTTGTGAGACACATAAGAGCGAAATAAAAATGCCGCTGTAAACACACGAGGGTACTGTACGCGTAGCGCATGTTTATCTCGCTAAGAACCCTCCACCCGTTTGTGTATGAGGGCGCTTTTCTCTTCACAGCCAATGTTTAATCCAGCCAATCAATGTTTCGATATTTACGAGCCTTGCCAGGCGGTTTTTTTTTCAACGAGAAAGGAAATAAGCTTTCCGAATGTTGCGGAAGTTTGGTTACTCCACGGAAGCAATAAAATCGTGTCTATTCTTGAATTCGTGAGAATTTTTCCAACCTCAGCGCGGCCTCTTTTCCGAGCACTCGACGCACTTAGTACGTCGCCGAGTTCAAACTACTCTTAACACGAATACGCCTATATGGGTGTAAAAAGGGAGTAAACTGTCCTCTAGCGCACACTCTCTTTTACTCCTTTCTGCTTAGAGTGTATATGGTCATCCGTTACGTTAAAGCTACGCTTTCTCCACATTACGAGCGCATACACACGCCTATCCTGTAACGAGCGCAGCAGCGTAGGGTGGACACTGGGGAGGTAGGTGGGAGAGAAGGGAAGCGATGAAGGGTAGAGAGAGAGAGAGAGAGAGAATGACTGTGCGCCTGCCTAAGCCAGAACAAGACAGGCAGTGGTAGCCTATCTGAGGAGACAAACGAGCCACAAACAAGCTGCAGGTTTGCCAACGAGCTGAGACTTAACACGGTGTACCGGGCTGTCCGTGGGTGTGTTCTGTCCTCTTTCAGGCTCACATCTGCGAAGCCTGCATCGTGTAAACTTCTTCGTCGGCCACGATCAGGCCGAACGACACCGGGTGTAGTACATGAGCGTAAGAAGAAGAAAGCCCAGAAATGAAAGAAGCGAGGAAATGAGGAGCGGCGTGCGTCATATATCCTTCGGAGAGAGGGGCAAAGGAAGAGGGAGAGAGTTGAGCAGAATGAGGAAAGATGTACAGAGCCTGACCGCCGTTGGTGCGGAACGAACGTTTACGGGAATCGGCAAGCTGCGTACAACACGGCGTTGTTCCACTCCTGCTTTCGTTCCACGTGGAGAGAGTGAGGCGCTGTTCGGAACAAAACAAACAAGCCAGAAAGGAAGCGATTCAATGCATAGCGAGAGAGCTCATCGGGAGGCCGGCCAGCCAGCTGACGCCTTTTTCCGCTCTAAGCGTTGCCGTCTGTTTCTTCTTACGAGGGCGTAACGATAATAACAAAAAAATACAAAATAAAAGAAGCAAGAAAGAAAAAGACTCGAAAGCATTCGAACCCGACGTCTACAGCAACGGCCGCCGCCTCGTCCTACGAGGTTCGTTTTGGGGGAACAAGATCCATGCCGAATTCCGCCCGCGCGCGCGCAGTTTCGGAATAAAAACAACGACGCGGAGAAGGAGGCAAGAGTCTGGAGGAGAAGGGAGTATTGAGGAGAAGACGAGACTGCCAGCTTTCTCGCGCGGAGACAAACAGTTTAGTCTGGGTCCTTTCAAATTGATGAGAAACGATCCGAAAGAGAGAATCCTCCCCCTCGCCACTGCCCTTCTCTCCATCGCTTCCTCTCGGTTCTGTCAGGATAGTTGGTATTCCTTCGACCGATTCGAATTTGTTTTTTCTTTTTTCTTTTCTGCTGCTCTTACGCTGTCCTTCCCCTGCCTTTTGTCTTTCGCTTCGCAGCCTCCCCTTTTCTGACAATTGTTTGGATTGTGCTCGGCTTCTCCTCCTACTGGCATGCCCAGTAGCTCGGTATTCCGTTCTTCGTTATTCTTTTCCCTTTTGTGGAATGCAGGCGCAGAACGCGAAGGGCCCGCAGAATTCTCGTCTCGCCAGGCTTGGTGCATATATGCCAAGACGGTTATGGGCACAGACAGAGAGAGGCCCAATGGGGGGTACAGCTCGGAAGGTGGAGGAGGAGGAGCGATGGAAGAAGCTTCGAGGAAGAGCGTCGCCGGATTGTTGACGATATGCCGTCACGGGTGGTCCCCCCCCCCCCCTCCTCCCGGGCGACGGGACGGTCGAAAAAGTTACTCGTGTAGAGGAGGAAGAGTAGATGGGTCCTCTCTCTCTCTTAGGCTTCTCTCCGTTCTTGGCGACTGTTGTATTGGCTGGTCGAACCGTAAAAACAAAGACAAAAAAGGGAAACAATGAGAGATGAAACAAAATCCCTCTGTCTCTGATTTATCTCTTTGTCTTGACGCACTCCTCAGCCAGCCTTGGTGACTCGTACCGAGACGCGCATGAATTTCGGGTGTTTTCTTTCAAATGTTTTTTTTCGGTCCTCCGAATCCACCTTCAGCTTCCGAGGGGAACATTTGTTTTCCAGAGGACGCTGTCAAACTTTTCTCCTCCCGTTACCAGGGGCGCGGCTTCTAGTGTTTTAGACGTGGACCACGACCAAGCAGACGTCTTTCGTATGCGGATGTAAGCGTGACCGTTCGTTTGCAAGCAGTTCCACTTTTACAGTTGAAGCACCCGAGGCGCCTGACAATCTCATTCACCCGTCGGCCTACAGTGCTAATTATCAGAGTATTGAAGGTGAACGGCTGGTTCTTTCCAGGAGAAATATTTAGCTGGCAAGGCTCGCCGAGGTCAAGCCACTCGAACGTTAGGTTCAGGGTTTCACCGCAAAGCAGCCAAGGTTGCCTGGTATTGCCGCAGGACAGTTGTAACAATTGCGCGACGAGGCGGGGGTGAGGGGGGGGGGGGTGCCTAAAAGAACAGCGCAGAACTGAAAACATGGGCAAGGCAACAACAGCTCCACAACTGCTGAGCCCTCGTTATCGTTTGTCTTATCCGTGTGTTCAGTTCTGCGTTGATCGTATTACAGCACGAAACCGCCTTAACTGACGCACATTCTTTTACAACTTCGTCGTCTGGAACGTTGTTTTGCTAATTTCGCGGGAATCGTGCACGCATTCTCTCGGCGTCGTGCGACTTTGCGGGCTTCCCTGTAGGACGTTGATGGCGTCTGCGAGACGTCAGCGGGCTGCACCGTGGGCGGTGATAACAGACGAAGAAAAACAAGAAAAATGCAGACAGAAGACAGACGTGCGCAAGAATGTGGGTGGTTGTAGCGACGGTTGCCGAGAACGCGAAAAGGGGTGTGCGCGTAGCCAGAAGCCAACGCGGCCGCTGCAAGATCGTTCCCAGCTGCCGACATTTAAAACGAAATGCCCGGGCTGCTGCGCGCCTGAAAAGCACCGGAAGGCGTAGGATACGATGAGGAATGATCCAGAGGAAAGGGAGAACCAGAAAGAGGGAGAGGGTGTGGAAATGGAAACGGAGGTCAGCGCGAGAGATTGAAACTACCCCCCCCCCCCCCCTCTCCCCTTGCTTTGCGACTGCATCGAGCTGCTTGTGTTCGAGAGGTGTGTCGAAACAGGTGGTTTCGTGTCGTTTTCCCGCAAACTCAGCCTGTTGTTTTTACGGCCGGTTTGTTTTGCTTGTCGATCGCACAAACGTCGCGGTATACGCCCGAGAGGTTTCGTGGTTTGTACCTTGTTGGTCCATTTCGGAGACAAATGGTACGTTTCTTGCTTGGAGGTAGCGAATGCGTCTCTTTGCTTTCAAAAGCAGCGACACTCCGTTACTGGGCATTGCCGCGCAGGAAGGACACTCGGTATTTGCAATTGGCTTACATTACAAATCGCCGCAGATTTACAGTAATAGCGCCGAAGGCAATGACTTTCGTGTACGCGCAAATGAAACTCGTTCGAAGGTGCTTTGCCGCCGCCATAAACAACGGGAATTTTGTTTTTGTTTTTTCTTTCTAACGGGTTTTTCTTCTTTTCTTCCTAGCATTGCTCTTACTTGAAGGCGGGCGCTCTTTTAGGACGCTGCTCCATGCGAAGAAAAAAAAAAGCTACTAAAAATGAACAGCAGGGGCCCTTCTTTCGCAAGTTTACAAATGATATTCATTTATCCTGTAGTTAAAATGACAGAACCGATTACCGATGCCATGGTTAATTTTCTCTATAAATCAAAGGCAGGAAGAAATTCGCAGTAGCGCTCGTTAGAGCCAACTAAAACTTAGCTATTCTTAATTTCGCGAACGTACAGGCTACTCAGTGTCGCCGGCGTCGATCACGTGAGCTTAATTTTTTGGTTTGTTTTCGAATCGTTTCAGGTGATTTCGTTCACCTTTTCTTTTTCTGCAACTCTTCTTATCGACGGAGACCGTTCCTAGTGAAACAATCCGCAATTTCGCGCTAAAAAAGCGCAGACGAATCTCTGCGCAAAACGTTGCACGAGCCAATAGAAACGACGTCAAAAGCTACGCTCCGCGACAGAATAAATGACGTCATTAGGCTCTAATGCGTTCCGCTTATGCGAGTGCTTGCTGACGAAACTTTTCGCGTGCGTCTTTACCCTTGCAGGCCACGCTGCAAACGGGCTGCAGCTGCTGGTTTTGGTGAAGCAAATCGGAGTTAACATTTAACGAAGCGAATTAACTAACGGAGCGGCCGAAGGCCGGGCGTACAGACGACAATGCGACCGACGAAGCAGGCTCCTAAACAGGCCCTAGGAAAACAAATCGTGGTCTAAAGCGGCCGGTAGCAGGCTAAGCAGCGAGTCGCAGCGAAATGAGGGCTAGGAGGTCACATTATTCATAAGTCCGCTTTTCTATTAAAGCCCCGAGCCCACTAGACGCCAATTAGAGAGAAGTCTCCGTCTAACTGATGTTTATGCTTTACGGCTGCCGTTTCGTTCAATCTGAAATCGCAGCCGACGCAAACTAGGCGGTGCTGCTCCACGAGGGCCGCGTGAGAGCGATTGCGTCGCGTTTTTTTTTTTTTGCTTTTTTATCCATTAATCTGCGCGGCTATACTCGCTGGTTGTAGTGCTTTTCTTCTCACGGTGTTTTTCTTTCGCCAATATAACCTTGGTCAGCGTCCGCTCGAGAAAAGCATTCCGATCCAGCGCAGGCCACGCCCCAAGTCGCGTGGCCCGCTCGCGGGACGCTGTAATGGAGGCCTCGTTTATTATTTCAAGGTTCCCCGCTTCTTATAAATTTCGGCAGCTGCGAAAACAACGCGCTCGCGGAAAGGGCGGAATCTCCGTAACTCAAGGGAGATATGGAGAAGGAAGAAAGAAGAAAATATGAAAATAAGAAATCGGGTAGACAAGAGAGAACGAGAGGGAAAGGAAAGAGGAATGATAGAACGGAGAGAACAACGACGGCATTGAAAAACGAGCTCTGGGAGGGGCACGTACAATGGGGGAGAGAAGAAGCTGGAAGGAAGGACGGGTGGTACATGAACACACCAGTGCTGCTCAGCGTGGTGCCCGAGCTCGCTACAGGAGGGCGCTGCCACACTGCATCCGCAGCGCAGATAACGACCTTGTGCACATCAAGTAAATATCGCTCCGCGTTATAATGTGCTGGCTTCGCGGCCTGCCACTCAAATTTGTCGTTAGCGAATTCAGTTTAGAGGCGGGACCGGAGTCTAAATTTCTTTGTTCACGGCCGCGGTTGTCCTAGTCCCCACTTTGGTGAAGAGAAAAAAAAAAACAGAGGATCGAAAATGATCGAAATGAAATATTTATTCGTAGTATATGCCCTGGGAACTTAACTGCGAACTCATCCTAGTCAGGTAAATAAATAAAGCACGCGAAAAAAAATGGCTCCATGATGAACTTGCTCCTCCGTAAAAATGACCGCGCCTTAACCGCTTTTAAGCTTTTTGAAAAATTTGAAACGCCTGAATATACAGTGGCGAAACTTAGGCGTCGCCGCCTGTCGATCGAGTGACTGTTCTACAGCTTGTGCTTCCAGTACTTGGAAAGATTTTTTTTCTTTTTTTTAATTCAAAGACACTGAATCGACAAGCGTATGGAGCATTTTTCTGGTTAGGTTAGATAGCGTGAAACTGGTCTTTTCCTTTTTCCGAGCCAAGTAATAAAAAGACGACGATTTCAACTCGGGTTGTGCGAATGTAGGGCAGCAGCAGCAGCAGCGGGCGCGCTCTACAGCAGTAAGTCATGTACGCGATGGATCACACAGGTCTTCAATGTCGCACTCGCCTCTCGATTTGGGCACCCCTCATGTTTCTCTCCGTCAGCTTCGCTCCATATTTTAGACCCACAATCGCCACCTGCCCTGCCTGCCCGCCTCTCAAAGCGTCTTCTTTCTGCCAGCTATCTCCTCTCAAGTACGCTTCACTCCATTTCTTGGACCCCCCGCTCTCCGTTTGGCTGGTTATTTTCAAGCCTATCTACGCTGTCAGCTTATCTGCACACTCCCGTTTCAAACTTAGCGCTGGCGGTTCTGTGAAAACCGGCCGCAAGATGCTTTTCATTACTTTTTTTTTTCACTTCTCTTTCCAGTCATATGAAGCGCCGCCGAGAGAAATTTATGCTCAGCTTGTCAAAAAATAGGATCTCAGCCCTCTCTCTGAGGTATCTATTGTTCCCCATAATGGATTTGCAATGAGACTAGCCCAGCAGGCTTGTCCGGCGTGTTCGCGTTTTTTTTTTAGTATCTTTCTTTTATTCTTGGTCCTTTCAAACCAGCCCTGGCCTACATGGCCTCTACTTGAAACTTTTGTGTTTCGTTTCCATTCGCGTTTCTCACGGTATATTTTTACAACGGACCCCACGTGAGTAACGTGACACACAACGGGCCTCTCGCGGACTCGATCACCATTTCACCGGCACCGCCAATGGCGCCTCACATTTTCTTTTGCCAGCACGCTAAGTGCCGAGAGGGAGCGTTACGGCTGTGGAAAAGCGATAGGCAAGTGCTGGGTTTTTCTTTTTTCTCCGCGCGTACTCATTGTTATTCCTTTCCCACTACCCCTCACTGGCTATTTTCTACGCTACCCTTATTTCGTTCACATTTTTATTTTTCCCTAGGCCCTAATGCCCGCTCAAAGAGCTCCCCCGTCCTCAAATCCCCGAAGTATATACTTTACACCGGGACCTGGCCGCGGCGCGCGCTTTTCAGATCCGTCCGTGTAGTTTCAGTGCATCTTTTTTTTTTTTTAGAAAGAACTACCTGTCTCTGTGTGCCTGTATTCCACCGCTCACTCTCCCCTGCCTTTCACCATTCCCCCATTCGCCCCCCCCCCCCCCCCCCTACTCTGCGCCAACTCCATTCTAACAGTCCACTCTCAGCGTCAATATTGCGCAAGCATCGACAAAGAGAGACGACCCCAGCTCCCGCACACACGGAACGTGTAGAATTTGAGAGAGAAGAGAGAAAAAGTAGGGGAAGGAATAAAATGAAAAATTAGTCACGGCGTTCGCCGGGAAACGGGGGGGGGGGGGGGGGGGGGGGGGGGGGAACGGGGGGGGGGGGGGGGGGGAATCGGAGCGGGAGTGACCGCGTGCTGCGTAAATTACACCGACCTGCACCAGGACAGCTCGGCTCGTCTTGATCAAAAAGAAGAACGGAAGAGGGGAAGAAAAGTGTACACCCGGGCGCTTTGAAGCCCGAAACCAAGTGAGCAACAAAGAAAAGAATGGCGACAGGATTCGCTGCTCGGACTCGCTTGAAGGGCAAAGATTGGAGGTAGAGAGAGAGAGAGAGAGAGAGAGCGCTTTTATTTTTGCACCTTCGCGCTCAATGAAAATCCCGTTTGTTCAACTTTTTGTAGCTGCTTCTTCTATGACTTTTGCTCTGCTTTTCTTTCTTTTTTGTTTTTTGAGTTCCACCGAAATGGCATTCTGCAAGCTTTACCATCGTCGGCACCATTTTTATACAGTGCGGGTGGTTTTCAGTGAACAATTCAAATCGTGTGAGCCTGTAGAAACTAAGAGTGTATTTTTTAGCACGACCAGCAAGTGTTTTGTTTGTATTGTATTTTTTTCTGGTTAGAAGGAACCACTCAAATCTGTTATATTTTTTAGCAGGTCGAGTCAGAAGTTTATGACAGGGTTGTCAGAGTAATCAGGACGGAAAAACTGGAGAAAAGGGGGGGGGGGGGGGGGGGGTCACAGTACGTAAATATGGTATTTTTCTATCCTTGGTGGCTGACATTTCGGGAGTGTAAACTTCGCCCAGCATTGCGAATCATCGAATACCTCTCTACAGATGCTTAATGTCAGAATATAGAAGCAGCCGTCCCCGATTAATGACTTGAGATACTGAGACTTTGTTATCAACACCTGCGAGGAGAACACAGTTCAAGTCTTGGCGACATTGGTTATAGAAGCTTCGTTGAACGCCTTCTTTTTGTTTTTTCTTAGAAATGAGCGAGGATCAGAAACATCAGCGAAAAGCCCAGGTGATTTAGTCTCTCACTACGGACGCCACAGCCACACGGCTGACATTGGAATGATTCAGTTTTGGATGAAAGTGTACGCCTCGAGTGTCAACACAGACTAGTTAAGAAGAAGAAAATCTACACAAGAAAATATGTAGAAGAAAGGAACACGTGTTTGTCAGGCCTTATTTTTGTAGGTACTACGACGTATCAAAGAACAGCTACGCTTCAAAAAAAGTGTCTTTAAATATATGAAAGGAAAAGCGACTGTGATAAAATTGACATTCAGGTGGGTGAGGGACTGGGTGCAAGAGAAAAAAACAAACAGGAAAGACACGCGTGCAGATGGCATACACAAGACAGGCAAGTAATTCATCATACACAACATGCGCACAAACATGTTTCAGTCAGAAAAAAACAACAACACAGCGATATAAATACACAAAGATGTCGCCACCACTCGTGCACGCAGTTTCAGAACACACACAGCGCCACTCCTGCTGGCATGTCGATCGGTACAGGTGATTAATGACGAATATACGCCGTCGGGCGGCGCTCGCATCCGCCCAGATGTCCTGATTAGCGAACACTTCGCAGCTGCACGAACACACGCACACACCCCGAATATTTCTGCCCGCGTTCCCGCTAGAATTGTGACCTTAAAAGTGTCCACCTCAAAACTACCCGCCATAACCGTCAGGTCTGGCAGGTAACGTGCAATCCTTATCAGCAAGGCCGCTTCACTGCGCATCGCATTAGGTAAGTTGCTTTTCGTCTTGCCTACTTCACACGATATTTTTTTTATTGAGAGGCGCCGTTTCATGTGCTCAAGCGTGCCTTGAAGCTCTTCAAGCCGAATAAAGTTCACTAATAAATTAAGTTTATTACTACTTTTCAAGCCTCGACACATTTAGTATTAGAGATCGGTACATCTGCTATCCACCGTTTCCAAATTGGCAAAGTAAGATTTCGCAAACTCTGATACTCTTCAGAGAAGTGAAATTTCGACGGCATTATGGCGACAGAGAGGAGAAAGCTATTTTAGCGATCGAAGGTTACGCGAAAGGAAGATAACTTAATGGTCATCAGTCAGCGGGATACAAAGTTAGTTCCGACAATACCTTACACTATACCTAAACTCCACTTTCCTTGCCTTCTTCAGGGCGAGCGTCTTTGTCTTAATTCTTCAGAAAAAGACGGAAATACTCTGTTCGACTAGCTGTGCTCACGGCTCTTCCTTCTGTTCGAACACGTCAAGGCGTTCCCACGCATTCAACGCTATTGCACTTCACACTATACCTCCGCGACTGCTTCGTTAAATTACTCTCCTATTCCTTCCTGCAAGCCTATAACGAGGATGCAAGACGAGCTTTTTTCAGAAACCGAGACTGTTTCAGGTTCTCCAAAACGTCGTCCGAGTGCAAGCGTGCTGGAAGCCGATGCCCGTGCGACAGAAAAAAAAACTTGGAAAATTGACAAAAAAAAAAAACTGACATTCTCGGTGTCAGTCGTAACAACAGCGTTTTGATTTGTGGCCTGCTCACCGGCGTTCTATCACAACGTGACAAAAACTTTTGATTCTCAACGCGTCACCTCCGACTCGACGCACGTCCGCACGGGCATCGATTCCAACGCGTTGCATTCGCGCGCGCGTATGTGTCTCTCGGTACCCAAGCAGATTGCCGTTGATTCGCGGTCCTTGACAGAGGCCAAATGCACCCCAGGGTTCCAGGCGCTTAGGTCTCGTGGAGACATCAGTTAACTACTATAAGAATTAGCCAACGTACCAGAAACCGCAAAATGGGAGTCCACACGCCGAGTGGTACACTACAATCATGACAAGCGTACAAACTCTGTAGATCAATTTAGAAGCACTGCGTGGTGTGCAAGCGTCCAGATTAGCTGACAGCCAAAGCAAATTCATATTTTCGAGGCTTAGTTCGCGAAGGATCTTAACACAGCCAACGCGCAGTCGATAATCTGGCCAGATTTGTGTCGCTGCCGCCTATCACCATCCACGAGACCCAGAAGCTGTATAAAACCTTGGGGAGCGCGAAGCCTGTCAAACCAACACTCTCCTAGCGAAGCGCCTCTAAGAGACGCGCCCAAGGCGCAGGGATATGTGCGGCACCGTCAGTGAGACCTGTTTGCGACCGATTCGAACACGTTCTTGTCCGTTTAGGCATGCTCCACGATACGAATGATGGAACAGGTGGACTGACCTTGTCACGAGTCTCGTCCGGCGCACAACAAGGCAACGCGCGATGGGGGCAAGGTACGAGGACAACGGAATAAAAAAAAAGGCGAACGAGAAACTGAAAAACAGCGCGCCGATTAATCCCTGGCTGGTCGTCGCCTTTGAGGAGAGGCCGCTCGACAGCCCCCGTTGACAACGGCACAGCGGGTGACACATTCCCCCATCGCCGGGCGGCTGCTGTCGAGTCGCTCGCTTGCTGACTGCCCGGATAGGAAGGACATCACCTTTCTTTTCGTCGGCGTGATTGTACTCTCGTTCGAAGACTTGCCTCGGGTGCCGATGAGGCGGCGGCGAAGACGACTCGGGAACTGTCGTCGAAGACGCGAGACGGCTACACGCGCGGCTCGGGTGGCTCGCACAGACGCACAGTGGAACGTTGGGGAGGGCCTCCGAAGGAACACTTTCCGGAGGAACACGCACCCCTCCCGGTTGCGGAAACTGGTGCACCGAAGTTCCGCGGAAGAAGAAGAAGTTCCGGAAGAAGAGCAGACACGCGCGGACACGGTCACCCTCCCACAGTTGCAGCGAAGAAGCACGACCGACGCGACCCCGGCCGCGGGCCCCGTGTTGTAGTTTAGTCTTGCATCCCTGTCGCTGGGGCGCGGCCGAGGGCGCGGAGGCCCCCTTTCTTCCATCTTGCGGGCTGCGAACGGCAATGTTGCCGGTAGCGGGAACGGGGGGTACGACGAGAAAGTTTCTTGTAGCGCGCACAACACGGGAACTGCAACGCGAAGGCAGCAGTCGTGTCACACTGCTGCTGATCAACTCTCATCTTCGTGGCTGCTGCTGTAGGTGTTGCTGATATGCTGTGTAGGCTCCCCTGGCGAGCGTTGGGGGAGCCAGAGGTCGGTGCCTGCCAGGCTTGCTTCACTGTTCTCTCGTTCTTCGCGGAGAGCGACAACGCGAGGTTTGCCACGGGGCAACGGAAAGTGAATTGCACGTATTCAAAGGAGGGAGGAAGCGCACAAATCGGCGCCGCCTACGTCGTCTTGCGTTGGTGCGGCGGCGGAGACTCCGGTGGACTTCTCTCGCGGTCACCACAACCAGTTTGCCGGCAGCGAGGTGTATCTTCTGTGGTGGCTTCGTGTCTTCTGGGTTCGTGTATGTGTGTCTTCGTGACCCGTCGCGAGGCTCGCGTCGAAGAGCTTGCCGACACGCGCGCACCCTCGCGGTGAAAGAAGAGTTCGAACTGTGGCGTCTCGACGGGTGTTCGCGTGCCGTGCTTCCCTCGTAGGTGCGGGGGAGGGACAAGTCTTCGGGGCTTGCCGCAAGGCGCGCCCAGCGGCTCAGGCGGGCGTCAGAGTGAACGCTACGGTCATTGGTTGCGACACCTTCTGGCAGACGGGAAGGTACACGAGCGACGGCACGAACGTGTCGTTCTTGGCGTCTTCCGACTCGGGTTGCGCTATTAGGAACGGTTGCATGATGAAGGTGCCCGCCGACGGCGGGCTTTGAGGCATGGCGTACGTCATGGGCAGCTGGCCCGCCGTCTTGGTGGGCGTGGGTGTCCTGGTGGGCTTGCCTTCGTCGTCGGTGGTGCTTGCCGCGGTGGGACCAGAAACGTCCGGCTGGCTGCCGACGCTCTTCTCCTCGGCCGCTTCGTCCTGGTGCTGCTTCATGATATGTATCTTGAGGATGTTCCAGGCCCTGGTGGCGAAGCCGCAGATGCGACAGCGGAACGGCCGGCCGCTCTTGACCGGCCTCTTGGCATCGTGCGCCGTGTAGATGTGGTTGAGGCAGAGCTCCCGCGAGCGGAACTTGCGGTTGCACTTGCTGCAGCGGTAGCGCTTCAGCTTGGACGGCTGCTGCTGCGTGGAGGAGGGCGCCCGGGCGGGGTCGGCGGACAGATCTTGCGGCTGCTCCTGGGACGTCTTGGGCGGCCTGGCGCAAGCGGCAGCACTGCTGGCCATGCCGGCCGATGCAAGGCCCGCTGCTCGGTGGTTGAGGAGGTGGCGCTGCAGCGAGTGGTTGTAGCGGTACGCCCGGTGGCAGATGCGGCAGACGAAGCGCTTCTCGCCTTCCAGATTCACTCCCGTGTGCCTCTTTTCGTGCGCGTAGAGGTTGGAAAGCCATCGCGTAGAATAGACGCAGTAGGAGCAGTGGTAGATGCGGGTGCTGCCGCTGCCGCCCAGCGCGGACGCGAGGCCGGGCCGCTTGAAGAGGTGCGCGGCCCTATCGGCAGGGTGCGGCGGAGCGGCGCCGTTCAGCTTCACCGTGTCTTGGGCCACGACCGCCAGGGGATCGGAGGCGGCAGCTGCCGGGGAGGAGGAGTTCATCAGGCCGAGCTCCTCGCTCGTGGTGCGGTGGTCTTTGATGAGGTGAATCTGAAGGGCTACCTTGTCCGGGAAGCCCTGGCCGCAGATGATGCACAGCTTCGCTGCGCCCGGAGGAACGCTATCCATACGACTGTAGACGTTCTCCTTGAGCATGTCGCTGTGGTCGTTCACCATGTGCGTCTTCAGCCACTTGATGCTCTTGAAGCGCCTGTCACACAGCGGGCAGATCTCTGTGTAGTGGTTGAAGCTTCGGTTGCTGCTGTCGCTGACCTCGCCAGGCTGGAAAGTGCTGGGCAGCTCGCCCCTGTCAGAGGTGCTTCCTCCCACCGAGCTGTGGTTGGAGTTTTCCTTGGCCGGGTCCTCGATGATACCGTGCGTGTTCTGCTTGTGAACCTTGAGGAAATACTTGCTGCACAGCTCCTTCTGGCAAATCTCGCAGGTAACGCCGCCGATGATGCTGTTCCGGGCTGCATCGGCAGGGTGTTCATCTAGGTTGATGCCGTGCATCTTCAGCATGTGGGTCTTCATGAAGTACTTGTTGCACAGCTCCTTGTTGCATATGTTGCAGTAGTTTCGCCCCGTCACTTGGCTTCTGGACTTGTCGGGTGTCGCCATCGAAGGCATCGGCAGCGATAGGAGCGGCGGTGGCGGCACGGGAACCAGTGCCCCGCTCATCTTGCCGGCAGTGTTCTTGGTTTGACCGGCATCGTCCTTCTTGGGCGTCGAAGACATGTCGATGTCAACGTTAATGCCATGGATGTTCTGCTTGTGGGTCTTGAGGAAGTACTTGCTGCAGAACTCCTTCTGGCAGATTTCGCAGAAGGCCTCCGAGTCGAACACGGGCGTCGGAAAGGCGACCCCGGAGAACGGCGGCGGAGGCAGCTCTCCAGGACCCCTCTGTTGCTGCGTCGCAGCGGTGCCCGCGCTGGCAGGCGACGAGGAGCCCGGCGCCAGACTGCTGCCGTCCTCGTTGAGGAGAACGCCGTGTTCGTTCATCATGTGCGCCCGTAGGAAGTACTTGTTGTCGAACTCGGTGCGGCACACGTTGCAAACGACCTTGTTCTCGTTGGCGATTGAGGCCGTCAGGTCACGTATCATGCTCTGCAGCTTCTGCAGGTCCTGGCTCGCCGCGTCCTCCGTATGGCAAGAAGCGCCACCACCGCCGGATGCTTCAGACTGCCTGCCCATCCTCATGAGGTCTTCGCGCGGCGGGGGGCACCGCAACTGGCTATTATTCCCGCCGCTGGGCGAAGGCGGCTTGGACTCCTCGTCCTCTTCCTTCACGTATGGAACGTTGTGGGTGTAGAACTTGTGCATCTTCAGCAGGTACTGGCTGGAGAAGGGCCTGTTGCAGATCTCGCAGGTCAGGTCCGCTGTCGGCTCGAAGTCGCTGGCGAAGGTGGACTTTAAAACTGCGGATTCCGGACTGGTCCCGCCTCCCGCTGTTCTTGAGGGAGCCGTCAAGTTCTCGGGTGTCTCCTGAGGAGTCATCATGCCAGCTGCGCAAGTAGGCGTCGCCATGGAAACCGCCGGCGGCAGCATCGGATGGTGGGGTAGCGCATGCTGATGTGGCTGAGACAGCGCCGAGCTGCCCTTGAGCGGCGGGTCGGTCGCCGGAATGCCGTGCTTGTTCTGTTTGTGGGTGCGGAGGAAGTATTTGTTGCAGAACTCCTTGCAGCAAATCTCGCAGAACGCCTCCGCGTTGATGACGCCCATCTCTCGAAGCTTCTCCGGCGTGAAGACGGTCGTGGAACCGCTCTCGGTGCTCGAAGAAGAGTTCTGGTTGAAGAACGCCGGAAGCGACTTCGGGTCACCGCCAACGGAGGAACTGACGATGGGGGAGTTGCTTGACGCCGACGTCACCATCGTTCCTGTGGGCGGCGTTAGACTCGGCATGCTGAAGCGCCCGTTGACACCCGGATAGAGGCTGGAGAAGTCCATGCGAAACGGGTCTGAAGGCGGCGGCTGTTGCTCAGGAGGACCACTATTTTTGTCGCTGGCAGGGCCAGCAGCTATCCCCGCCGGTTCCGTAGTCGTTATGCCTGTAGGTGACGTGCTCGTCTTCCTGTCAGCAGAATTGTCACAAGAGCTGCCCTGTTGTTGCGGCTGCTGCTGCTGCTGCTGCTGCTGCTGCTGCTGCTGGGGCTGTTGCTGTTGTGGTGGTTGCTGCTGCTGATGCTGCATGGCAGGGTCGACGATTCCGTGGATTTTCTGCTTGTGCTTCTTCAGGAAGTACTTGTTGCAAAACTCTTTCTGGCAGATCTCGCAGAATGACTCCATGTTGATGATGCCCTGACGGCCAGCCATACTTGGGTCGGACATGGGTCCCTGCAGCATCAGTTGCATCGACGGTGAGCCACTGAGTCCCGGCGGAAAGAAGCCCGGTGCGTAAGGCGAGCTCACCAGGGACTCTACCGAGTAGATGCCGTGCTTGTTTGCCTTGTGAGTTTTTAGAAAGTACTTGTTGCAGAATTCCTTGTTACAGAGCTCGCAAAAGGCCTCCGGATTGAAGATGCGCATGTTTCCGCTGGGGGCCGCGCTCCCGTTCGGAATGGGCGTAGACGCGTTCTGGCCCTGTTGTAGCACGGGAAACAGGAACGGCGCCATCGGATTGGGGAACATTCCGAGAGGCACAGGCAGGCTGCCGGGCTTGACCTCGTTGCCGCTCTGCGATATCGGGATGAGAGGCGGCATGGCTGGAAACGGGAACGGGTGGTTCTTGGCGAACTCTGCTGTCTCGCTGACCGTCGGCTTCCGGTCCAGGAATGGCGGCGGGTTCTGCATTTCCAGCGAGCTTGTCGAGCCGGAGTTCTTGTCCCCAGCGGCTGCGGCGGCGGCGGCCGCGGCGGCGGCGAACGCTCGGTTGTAGCTGGCCTGTTGCTGGAGCTGTTTTTCGAGCAGCTTCTGCACGTGTTCCTCTTCGATGTGTAGCCGCAGCTGGTCGTCAGTGGCGAATCCGGCGCTGCAGTGGTGGCAGCGCAGCGGGCTTGCTTCCGAGGACTCGCCGTTGGAGTCGTCCCTGCGGCGCCGCTTGCTAGTCTCGAGGTTGAGGACGCCCGTGTCGACGACGGTGTCATCGCTTTCGGCCGCCGGACTCCTCGTGGAGGGCGGCATGTCTTCGACACACTCTTCGTCAGTGGGCGTCCCGACTGGATCGGTCGCCGCGGCGACGACCAGGTCGTCGGGTCCCTCCGGAAGGACGACCGGCGACGTGTGGTAGCGGACGGGGTTGCTTTGCTTGCGCCTCTTCTTGGCGCGAGGCTCGTCGGCTCCGGTGCGGCCCGGGTCTGTCTGGTAGGCGAGCGGGTCTTCGTCGCCGGATCCGCCGGCGACGTCGGCGTGGCAGGGCGCGGCCGGAGGCGACATGTCTCGCGGCGGTGGGGACATCGCCGCCGTCCCGTCGGCCGGGTAGCAGTCAAGGTTCATGGGTTGCAAGCAGAGGAGGCGTCACGCGGGGCTTTCGGAGTCCCTCTGTGCTTCTTCCGTCGTTTTCAGGCACTCCCCCTGGTGGCCTTCGGACACAACCCAGCGGCGAACCTCTTCGCGGTGGTCGGTTGGAGCGCAGGCGCGCACTCCTCTCGGTGGCTCGGCCGGCCGGCGCTGACTACATGGCGGTCACGAGCGGCGTCGCGGGCTCTGGCCGGTTCGAGTGCGGCGCATCTTGCCTCCCTCCCTGTGCAGAGTGTGGTGTGCTCTCGCGCTGTCGCTCTCTCGGTGTTGTGGTGCGGTTGTAGTTCTTCGTCGTCGTTTTCGTGTAGTTTACGGGTGCGGCGAGCCTGGCTAGTGCTTGTTGTGTGTTCTCGCTCCTTCTCCCGTTCTTGCTGGCCTGCGCAGAGAAGGAAAAGAAAAAAAAGGAAGACACCGTAAGTTTCCAGTGCGAAAGCGTAGAATCACGGAGATTATGTCGCTACGCTACGCAAAAAACACGTAGGGACATTTAAATGGGTTACGATCGCTAAACTACAGCGTTCTAAGTCCTCACTCCATATTAAGCAGGTCACACTATCGACCCGGACCAACAACGCTAACGAGACAAGGCGACTGCGGATGGTTGCATTCGGTGTTCAAACAGCATATGTACAACAGCAGTTAAATGTTTACGGAATAGGCACGGACGAAGAAATTAGGTTTTTTCTTCACTACTGTGTTCTGTAAACATTTTTTTTTCGTCAGTCAGTATGACGTTGCAATATCAGCGTGCAGGAGACGGCAATCACGAATGCATGCACAGTTGTTTTCCGTCCAATTATTTTTAATTGTTGTAGATGCTGAACAAATCGTTAGGTTCCTAAAACAAGCAAATGGTTTAAACATAGTGGAATGCGTTAAACATTTAGCTTATTTGTTCCAAGGAACAAATTTTACCCCTCGTTTGGTACACGAGAGCTTCATGGATACGCCCTATAGTCAGCCTCACAAGAACAACGTTTCTTTTTTTCATTATTATGCATTTACGCTCGAAAATTAACGCTCCGCAGCATTTCCCGGTTCATCTCTTGAGAGGAGCGTATGGGAGGTAAAAATTTTGCAGCCGCAGAGATTACGGACGGCTGCAGCGGTCCCATCTCGGTTAAAACTGCGTCAGCAGAGAACAGGCGAGGAGATAAGAAGGGCGGCGACACTGTCCATGCGCCAACTATCGCGTTTGCCCGCACACTGATAGATGCATTGCACGGGTTTGCCTTCTAACTTCAGGAGGCGAAAAACGCTCGCAAATTCTGGAATGCCGTACATGTAGACCAACGGAAGCTCTAAGCCACCCGCACATTGGGCTAAGGAAACCCCGCGAGGAATTCATCACCGCAGGCAGTGCAATGAACCAAGGGACACGTGAGACTTAAACGCGTCCATTCCATTCTACTGAAGACAGACATCTTGAACGCCCGCAGATACAACGATGCCAAGTGAACACTGAAGCTCTGCTGGTAAAACCTCATGACGCACACATCCATGCCGGAGGATCTGGTCTCTTGAGCGTTGTTTTTGAGTGCTCATAACGGCGGTAATCATCCAAGTTTACACAGAAATCTTGGAGTTCTTATTTGCACGTGAAAAGGTCCTCTCGCTTAACTTCCCCGAGTATGTGATGATGATGATGATGCATTTTTATGGCGCAAGGGCATCTGGGGCCAAAGAGCGACATGGCACAAGGTATTTTTCGACTACTCAAGTTGCGGTCAAAGACCCATTTGCCAAGCATTTCGCCATAAATAAGCCGAGCACCAGACCATAGGAAAGCTTGTACCCATTGTATCACCGGTGGGTATCCGACGGCACTGGGGACCGAACCCTGCACCTCCCGCATGCGAGGCGGATGCTGAGACCACTGGTCCACCGCTGCAGTCACCGAGTATCTGACGCACTTTTTGCAGACATCAAACGCGGCGTGGAGCCACTTATGATTTTTCGAGAACTCCAAGCGTAAGAAGACGACTCGCTTTTAAATGGGGCCGAAAACTGTCGCCACAGTTCTGGAGTAATGAGGCTGAGCGTCTGGCACAAGTTTAGTTCTTAACGACCCGGCTTCTTCTAAAGTGTAAAATTGGCGCGGTGTGCCTGCGCGCCTATCCGCTTCAGACGCGCATTATGTTCTAAAATCTAGAAAAAATCTGGAACTTTGCGTGAGCATACCTATAGAAACTGGTGTTTCACAAAAACGGCATGAATGGCTCAAGAACATAAGGGTTCATGCACAGTGCGCACTTCCACGCTCTCGGAATCACAGCCTTAATTAAAGGAAAGAAAACATAATTTGATGACCAGTTACTTAGTTCCTTTATCACACGAAGCTGTTTCTGCAAAGAAAACCCAGCTACAGTATCATTTTGTAAAACATTCCACCGCGTGAGGGAAGGAAGCGACAGAATCAGTGAGATTTCCACAGCGGGCAGTGAAACTGGCGACACATCGTATTTTCATTACTCGTACGAAATGCACGAAGGCACGAAATGGCCCTACCATTCTGTCCAGCATGATTTTAAAGCGTAGACAGCATCATTGATTTCTTCAGGGTGATTTTATTTCACCTTAAAAGATTTTTATTTTAAACACTGAGGGGTATGTCAGTATGGTCTGTTGAGCTGAACTGTACAGAAAGGCGGACATTGCGTACGTCATATGAATGAAAAATTAGGCGAGTAACTGAAATTAACTAAAACTTTTTCTAAGTTTTTTTTTTATTTTTAGCGGGCAAGGTTATATTGCGAAACTGATGGTCGTCAAAATTGAAGGTTAGCCTTGCTTTAATTTTTTTTAACAGCAATGTGGTTCGAAATATCGAATGTCATAAAGACGTATGTCAAAGCTAGTTGAATGGGCTTTCCCTCATTACCTAGTTATAGAAAGGCGCCGCTGCACGTGGTATCGTCACCGAAATGAAGTTAGCATTCTTCTTCTTCATCAAATACACCAACTGCGCCTGTATTTGATGTATAAGAAGTGCAAAAGACACCACATTAAAAATATGCATTGTGGAAAAGCGAACTCAACAAGCTCTAAGGTGCGCATTTTTGACCTTCGATACTTCGAAACACATTGCTGATTAAAAAAAAACAACTTAAAAACGAGGCGCACCTTCTATGTTGATAGTCATCAATTTCGCAATATAACCCTTCCCCTAAACTCAAATTAAATAAATTATTCCGTTAATCTCAGCTAATTATTCGTCTAACTATCGATTCATGGAGGCACATAATGTGCGTCTCGCAGTACAATCCTGCGACCGCACCTCGCGTCACTGAGGTTCACAAAAAATCTTGGAGCAATGCTGTCTGCTGCATCGGAGAAATGCGAAAGTA
The DNA here is from genome assembly GCF_052857255.1 of Amblyomma americanum. Taxonomy (NCBI): domain Eukaryota; kingdom Metazoa; phylum Arthropoda; class Arachnida; order Ixodida; family Ixodidae; genus Amblyomma; species Amblyomma americanum. The sequence continues at coordinate 11,555,624 of NC_135507.1, read as the reverse complement.
TTTGCGCTTGAACGTCACCAATTTCTCTTTGGAAGTCATCGTTGTCATGTGACACTTATCAGATGACCCTTGGATGACGTCAGCAACCTTGTTTTGCAAGTCATCGCTGTCTAATATCAATACACATCCCCAGTAGATTTTGCCGTCATACACAGCACGACGCGTTCACTTCGTACCCCTCTAACAGGCTTGAACGCGGAATAGTCAGTGCGTATGTAATGAATTTGGTAGCTCAGTAGGATTGATTTCCATGCAATAAAAAAAATGACCCTTCGCGCCCGCCTGCAAGCAGAGGGCCTGGGTTCGAACCCCCAATGCCGGCGTGTTACTGTTTTCGAATGAGGTCACGTGAGAGGTACCATTTTCTGCGGACACATCTTGTAAAAAACTTGCGGTGATGGGTTTTCCTTTGCATGAGGCATATAATGCTTTCGCATTAATAAAACTTGTAAAGGTTAAAAAAGACCACCCTCTTTACAAAAATTTCTTTAGGCATTCTATAAAATGTCTATAGACATCTCTCTCTAAAGTCTATAGACTGTCCGTAAACAAATCCTAGGAATAGTCTATAGGCAATAGAAATCCCATGGACAGTCCGTAGACAATCTATAGATTTATGGCCGTACGCTCTAGTAGACCTTTATCAACAGACAGTCTATAGACTATGAATAAATAGAAAGAAATATCTACAGAAAGGCACTAGAGTTGATATGAAGTCTATTATAGACTGTCTGTAGACCACATTTATAATGGCTGCATGTAGACGCTTCGATTTTTTTTAACGTCCCGTCTACAAACATACAGTCTTTGCCAAAAGTAACCAGGCTGCATAGTTTGCTTCTCCCTCATATAGTGGAGCCGCTACCTCTTTCCTAAAAACCAAAAGGTATTGGAAGGTGAGGAAAAGGGTTCTCCTGACCCCACAGTGATTTATACTTGCTGGGTGCGATGACTGTTCCGCTATACAACTGAGAAGCAAACCGGAGAGCCTGGTTAAATTTGGCAAACGGGGTACCCCTTATTAAAAGGGTCTATAGACAGTCTATAGACTTCTTCTAGACTCCATTGCCTTCCTATAGATACTTCTTTTTCTGTATTCATAGTCTATAGACTGTCTATACGCAAAGGTCTACTGAAAGTGCACAGTCATGAATCTATATATTGTCTATAGACTGTCTGTAGGATTTGTATTGCCTATGGACCGTTCTCTAGAGTTTGTCTATAGAGAGTCTCTAGACTTTATAGACAGAAGTCTATCGATAGTCTATAGACTTTATAGAGAAATTTTTGTCAAGGACACGCCGTGCCGCAAGGGGACATATTTCAATGTCGGTCATATCAGAATCATCTGCGCGGCCAGCTCTGTTGACAAAATAAAAAGAAAAAAGCACATGAAAAACTTAAGCAACAGCGATAGCGCAAGCACACCGCCGCTTATCGAGGCTGAACAGCGGCAAGAACGCGGAATTTTCCGCAGTATATATAACGTCGTTATGGCCGCGTTCCCTGCCTTCATCTTTCTGCGTTCGGAGCCGAGTTTGCGCTTCACCCTGGCCGTGATTCGCGTATATCCGTCTGAGGCCAAGTTTGAAACAGCACAGCATTGAAAAAAATTGTGGCTTCCATCCACGCTGTGAAGGTGGTTTGAGAGCGAAGCTGTAAAACGACACCCAATTGCCCACTGCGACGCCACTTGAAAATTCACACACGTGGCTGTACAAAAAGTGAAACCAGAGACAAGTTAAATGTACCTATATTACCTGTAGTCAAGGGTCTGACGTTCCCACACGGGAGCCGAAACGTCATTTCATCTTAATTTTTGGTCGGTGCGACTCACTAGTATCATTACTTATATTACCCTTTATTACTTGACAACGACATTCACGGCTGCTTTATGATCAGTATGATTACACTGCGATTTTCAGTTCTGACTGTAGAGATATTCTTTGCTAAGGTTAAATGAATGCATGAACCACGAATGACGGTTGGTCGAATTGTATTGATGAAACGGTGTTCCCATTGTTCACACGCGCCTTATCATTCATCATGTGGTTTTGACGCTGGTTTAGTTTTTTCTTGATGAAAACGAGTACTGAGCTGTTTGCTGTATGCCTGTTTTCAAACAAGATTTGCCGTTTATATATTTCTTTTCTATTATTCTTTTTTACTTTTCATTTTTCTAAAACTCATTTTTAAATTTTTTTTACTTTACTACTCCTTGATGATCAGCATGATATACGATTTCTATGCTGTCGGGTACTTTTCCACTCGGAGTAGCATTCAATTTTTAGCGTGGCGTTTTTTGCTGACGACGCCGACATGAAAATTTGCATGGACGTTAGAGGTATACAGCTTCGCTGTAAAAAATGAAGACAACAAACAAAGCAAGCGGCCCTATACACAAATAAACGCTGTACTTAAACGACGTTCACGTGTTGCACTTTTTCTTGCACCGACTATATATCGAAGCATTCCGTCTTCAGAAAAGTGAAAAATTTGCAGACACACCCGCAACGACGGGTTGAAACTCCTGAATTTGTAAATTTAATTGAGCTGAATTTATTTCACCTGAACCACTGGAAGTGTTTGCAGCGTTAAAAAGCAGTGACATCGGCATATCAGGTAATATCCGTAATATAAGAGAAATAAACATCATAAGAGGAACAGAAATTTGCATAGTATAAAATGCAAACAAAAACACAGTGAATAAATGCAATTGCTGGGTGAAAACTATAATTTTAGGTTCACTTAATAGGATCCGGCCGCCGCGGCGGCTCAGTGGTTATGGCGCTCAGCCGATGACCCGAAAGACGCGGGTTCGATCCCGGCCATAACGCTCGAATTTCGATAGAAGCGAAATTCTAGAGGCCCGTGTACTGTGTGATGTCAGTGCAGGTTAAAGAACCCCAGGTGGTCGAAATTTCCGGAGACCTTCACTGCGGCGTCCCTGATAGCCTAAGTCGCTTTGGGACGTTACACCCCCCGTAAACTCGAACTTAATAGGATACGCAAGCAGGGAGCGAACACGTAGCAGATTTACGAAGATGTAGTGGATGTTCACTATTACACATTCTTAACGGGTGCAGACAACTATTCACACCAATTATGCATGCGATTTTCAGAAAACTATTGCGCCGTTCATCTACTCTTCTGACTGGAGCTCCTCCTATAAAACCCCTTATATCGGGCTTCAGCCTATTCCAAGCTCATTTGACTAAACGTAACCCAGCTCCTTACGTTCGCCGCCACACATGCAGCGAACGCTACAGCGTAGCCATGTACAGTGTAAACGACTTAGTTCTAGCAAGGACCTATGATTTTCGCGTTTTTTGAAACTCGCTCGGAAATCGCGAAAAAAAAAAGTGTTAGAATGGACAACTGGGGCGGGAAAGAGCCTCTATGAAGAACGACATTAATTTTTCCTTTCTTCATCCATCATACATGGTGTTCTGCGTAAGAATTTCTGAATTTTTAAATAGGTTTTTTGAGTTAAAAGAACGCTTTTTTCAGCACAGCATTGTCAGCGGCGTAATGCATCAGAGCACAGATAAGACGTGCTAATTAGCAGGCTGATTAACTAATATTTAATCGTTAACGTTTTAAGTATTACTGTCAGACTCCTTAGTTAATGAGAGGCGTGTAGCCTACCGTAAGTAATATGCATATCAGTTTTTAGAATTTCGAAAACGCGGTTACAGTCGGCGCTGTCGCCCGACATATTTTGCCTGCATGGCGCCAAAATACACGCGCTTTCGAGAAGCTTGCAGACAAAGCAGCCTCTCCAGTGCTTGCAGCTCGTCGATCGAAATAGACAAAGATCGTTGGGCCGCACCGCCGAGGGCAACCGCCTTTTCGAAATTTTAAAAACTATTATGGTTATTACTTACGGTGGGCTACACGCCTCTACACAATTAAGGAGTCTAACAGTAACAGTTAAAAAGTTAACTATTCAATATTAGTTAACCAACTTGCTAGTTAGGACGTCTTAGCTGTATTCTGATGTACTACACCGCTGACAATACTGCGCCGGAAAAAGCGTTCTTCCAACTTACCCTACTTTCAAAAGTTGCTGAAAGTCTTAGGTTGAGCACCCTGTATATTTGGAGCGAATGAACGCTGCAATGAGGAATTCGTGCTTACTCGGTTATCTATTTCACAGTACTTGCGGCGGTGGTCATGTAGCGTGAACGTGTTTAGTACCGCTTGCTGTCAAGCCCACCGTAGCTTCAGAAGTGTGGCTATTCGGGCCGATTGGTGGATGATTTCACGCACAAAATATGGCGCGAAAAAAAAAACTGAACAGCGCAGTGGAAGAAAGCGCGGATCTATGTCTCTTCCACTGTCGTCTTTCGCGCATTTCTTGAGCGGGAAGTCAACTGTCGCGTCCACTGCACAATAAGGAACTTTAGCAAAGCGTATACCAGTATGCCGTCACCGCTTAGCACGGCCGCCAAAGCGCATGCGCACATGACGCCGATGGACCAGGCGCCATCACCTGGCGCCATCTATGCGTGGCCATTGGCGGCCGCAGCAACCGGTCGCCAGGTCTATTGTCCTTGATCCAGCAACTGTATTACGCGTTCGGCATACCACAGCGTGAAATGAGGAGTCTGCCACTCCGGCTTATTTCGGGAAATTTGCACAATTAACGCGGGAGATTTACACAACGCCAGAGAAACGCTTAGTCCCTTTTATTCCCATATAGGTGTATTCGCGTTTAGAGTGTACAGTGCTCGTGAAATGATCTCCCGAAAATTAAACGTTTACAGTATATATATATATATATACTGGACGTATCCCCTCAGATGTTCTATAGTTTTTAAAAGTAGGTTGTTTTCGGCATAGCATTGTCAGCGGTGTAGTACGTCAGAATGCAGCTAAAACGTGCTCAACTAGCAGGCTGGTTAAATAATATTGAATAGTCAGCTTTTTAACTATTCTTGTTTGTTTTCTTAATTACTGAGAGGCGTGTAGCCCACCGCAAGTAATATACATGAGGGTTTTTAAATTTTCAAAAACTTAGCTAACTATGGCGCTGTGGCGCAAAATTTTTTTGGCTATTTCGGCGAACTGGAGGGGTTCTTTGCCTGCAAAATTCTCGAATGCGCATGTATTTCGGCACAATGTAGCCAGAACTTGTTGAACCGCAGCGTCGAGGGTAACTGCGTTCTCGAAATTCTAACAATTGGTATGGATATTAGTTACGCTGCGCTACACGCCTCTCAATAAATAAGGAGACGAACAGTAATAGTTATAAAGTTAATGCCTCAGTATTAGTTAACCAGCCTACTAATTAGCACGTTTTAGTTGTATTATGAAGGTTACAGCGCTGACAATGCTATTGCAAAAAAAAAAGCCATCTTTTAACTAAAAAAAAACCCCAACTTCAAAAATTTCAGAACATCTTAGATGAAGTACACGGCACACAGCGCGCTTTTTTATAGAAATAGGTGGCATTTACTGTTATCAAGACGAAGGCTGTATCTCGAAAGCCTGACGGATCTCGCGATGCTCGTGAGCTCGTTAGTGCGGACGCAGAAATAGCTTCGCGAAAATGTGGTCCTTGGAATGTGGCATCTACAGACTTTGTCAAATATCCATGGGAAAGTTGGTTTGCTTCTGCGTCATTTAGTGCTGTTCCTTTTCGATCGACAGTGCTCCATATCCCTCATCGGTGAGATTAATTGTCGTCCTCATCGCACCGAAGGATATATGACGGATTCCAGCGGGACCAAGGAGCCCCACTACTGGGCTTGGACACAGGCTGCATACTTTTGACACAGGATGTATACGTCGGCATTAAAACCAAATAGAGAGCCCTTATATGGTCATCGTGAAAAAAAGCTGGCCCTGGGACCACGTACCGAAGTGAGGTTTCATTCATGAAAGCTCGCGAAAGTGCAAGCACCTCACATCGCGTCTGCACCACGCAGCCCCACGGGAGGGCGCCAAGTGTGCTATACCACTACGGCGAAGTAAGCATATACAATAGACACTACACATGTTGTCTATCGGTAGCCTAAAGAAAATTTTGCATGGGATATGCACCTCCTATATATTGCCTATGAACTGTCCAAAGAAAAATTTGAAGGAAATATGCATCTTTTCCAGATTGCCTATGGACTGCCTAATGAAAATTTTGAAGTGAATACGCACCTCCTACAGATTACCTATAAACTGGTTGGTTTGGTTTATGGGGTCTAATGTGCCAAAGCGACCCAGGCTATGAGGGCACCGTAGTGAAGGGCTCCGGAAATTTCGACCTCGCACAGTACAGGGGGCTCTAAAATTTCGCCTCCATCGAACTTCGACCGCCGCGGCTGGGATCTAACCTGCGTCTCTCGGGTCAGCAGCCGAGCGCCATAACAACTGAGCCACCGCCAACTTCTAAAGAAAATTTTGAACAGAATATTCGCCTCTTCCACTTTGCTATTGCCCCGCGACAGACAACAGAGTCGGCGCAGCTCTGGGTGAAGTAGTGAAAGTTGTGGGCAGTCACAAATAATCACGCAAATCTGACTTCCAAATGACGCTTCGTAGCTGCACAGAAAGTGGACTGAAAGCTGTATTTTTCCCTAGCACCACAAGAATATCGCGCAGGGCGGGTAGCCACGCACACTTTTTTCAAGGGAAAAAAAAAAACTTACACCATATTTACTTTCCTCAGAACGAACAAGTCGTGGCAGTATGAAGGGGAAAAAGTTATAGTCATTAATCCGACTATAACTCTGCAACTTCATTACAACTTCGACAACAACTCAGTAACTTCGTATGACAAGCGAACGATATCCTTTAACAGCGGGAGCTCTTTAATGGACGTCATCAGGGAAAACCCTCGGTGTATTCAGTCGTTTCGTGAGACGAAGACAGCGCGAATTCTCGCCACTTGCATTTACATTCAGCATACACATTGCTTGTCTACCGCAAAAACAAGACAATAGCCAAAGCAGATACCATGTTTAGATCCCCACTAAGACAGCTTATCGCTGAATTAACCACCTCAAGCCATAGTGTAATCGCCCATTTTCTTTCTCTTTTTTTGGAAATAGATTGGTTTATTGGGGTTTAACGTCCCAAAGCGACCCAGACTATGAGGGACGCCGTAGTGAAGGGCTCTGGAAATTTTGACCAGCTGGGTTTCTTTAGCGTGCACTGACATCGCGCAGTACACGGGCCTCTAGAATTTCGCCTCCATCGAAATTCGACCGCCGCGGCCGGGATCGAACCCGCGTCTTTCGGGTCGGCAGCCGAACGCCATAACCCTTGAGCCACCGCGGCGGCTTTTTTTTTTTGTTTTGGAAATAGTTCTCCTCTTGATGTATATTACGATCCCGAGATGCATTTTTAAATTCAGCGCAGAAATTACATAATTCACTCTTCTTTTCACATGGCAGCTACCTTTGTCTCATTTCTCTGAACAAAGCATTGGATTATTGTCAGTGATCGCTTGTCCGTAAATCCACTGAAAGTGACGAAAGGGGGTCTCACTGCTGTGGATAAGCTGACCAATGCGATCATGCCGTACTGCATGCGCTACGAGTGCCACATTCGTCATGTTCCCAGAAAGCATTCAGCTCTTTATTAAACGCTCGTAGTGTGTGCCTCCCCTCCATCTTTCCTCTCCTTTGTTCAACGCTGCGGATAGCTGCTACGTGTGAACACAGAAAACACGCTGGAGGGATGCAGTTCTTTTCTTTCGTGTCACGTGACAGCTTACGTCACGCAACTTCAGTGAAAGAAGCGACAGCTGAGCCCCCAGAGAATTTTAGGCTTTCTGGCATCCGTAACACAGGGATTGACTGATTGATTCTTGTTTTCGAACAGTCATTAGAGAGACATGATTGCACTAACATCTGAATCCCTAGCTAAAAGCTAGTTGGGATCCACGCAAATAAGTTAATTTAGTAGTAAACCGCAGGCATAATAAAAATTATTTACTTGTATAGAGGTGCATAAGGCTTATGGTGTACAACACAAAATTCAAATATATTTTTTTCCAATGACACTCCTCATTAGAGAGTAATGATATGCACTTGAAAACAATAAACGAGAATAACATCAAAAAGAACGACGAAAAAAGATTGTTTAATGGTTACACGCGCAGCAGTGGACGTGAATGCAACCAGCGTACTCTCAACGCTTGCGTACGCTATCCTCGCTGAGAACGGTATGTATATATATAAATATACATAGACCTTGCGATGCATGGAGGTTATCATCACTCGCTGGCCGAGCCTTGACAAGTTGCCGGCTGTACCAAGAAGGCCATCGCCGCCATATCTCTTCGACGCGTAGTGATTTTCTGACACGGTCAAAACCCTTTCAGACGAAACCCACCATTTGCTTTGAAAAAAAAAAAAGGTAATTTACTACCCAAAAACAGCTTATGGAGACCAAGAAAGGCAGTTTTGCAACGCGAGTCGCCAGCAGATAAATTACTGTAGGATTGTAAAAAAGTGTTGCAAAAAGCGGCCAGAAATTGTGCCATCTAAGCGCGAGGAGCAATAAAATCAACACTAGAGGAATTGTGTGACCATATATATATTTTTTCGAAGGTGCTCACTATTCTAGAAGTACAGAATATAGAAGCAGAGAATAACAACATTACTGGTGACAACATGTCCACATGAGACGACCTGTCAAATTTACGATGCTGAAAAATGTAATCTACTATGTTCGCTGTAGTGTTAAAGAGCACACCAGTTGTAGCGTGAATACTGCCAAAGTCGCTTGTAACAGAAAGAAATCACTGCTAGTTGGCGTAATCTAAGAAAAAACCCCTGTGAGTTAAAAATATATACACATAGCGTCTGGAAGAAGAGTCAGACACTTCCCTTTCATTGCATGCAAGTGAAAGAGAAATGTGATTCGGAATTGATTTCGATGAGCGACCGCAATAGCTAAGATGCGCTCAAGAATTTCAACACCGTGTACAACTTAGCAAACTAGGTTTTTTTTTTCATTGCTGATGGACTGTTATGAGGCCTCTTTTTTTTGTAAGTAAAAGCCTTTCCCCACGATTTTACTGACGCAGCAAATCATTAAAAGTCGACACAAGCATGGAGCAAGCGTATCAAACAAAGAAGTGGTATATACCATTAGCGCTTACATTAAGACCTTGAAAAATGCATATTAGCAGGAAAATGTAACAAGTATTATGACACTGCAATACTCTCGTTGCATTTGAGATGCCGCATTTTGGGATGCCACATTGGGATGCTACATTGGGATGCAGCACTGGGATGCAAGTTCGTCCCCGAGTCGACTGAACTGAGGTCGCCTAACTCACTTCGAGACAAGTGTTTCCTACAGCGAGTTATTCTAAAATTGGCCTTGTGAGACTGGGCAAATGGCAATAAGCATAGTTTCACTCTTTGAAAGTGACATCAAGTTTGCCCGTGTGACGTGAAGTATATGAGCCGCATCTCGCGCTGTGGTTTACATTAGAGTCGCGTGACTTTCGGCTATAAAAGCGACATGCCACCTGTGTCCGGGTTTCTCGAGAACGTTAAAACGTTCAGTGACCATCGGACACCGGAAGCGATTGACAAGATGGGTATCGTATAGGATTGGGCAAGTTGCTCAGACATGCTAATGGTAATAATGGCGCAGCATCAAGTGAGGAGGACAGGAGGAAACCACATGTGCGTGTATGTGTATCTGATCTCCTGCTGTCCTCGTCACTTGATGTTGCGCCATTATTCCCTTTAGCATCGCAAGGTGGGCCGCAGCAAGCTACGTTGCGACACCAAAGCCACATCGCATGAATGTGATGTGTCTTTGGTGCACCTGTTTCATTCTAAAATAAAATAATATCAGTTGTTTTTTTTTGTCCTTCTAACAGTCATTCCCTGGTACCACGTGTGAACCTACATGTCCATTCCTAACGGCGGTTCCGAATGTTTGCGACCATCGTCACGTAGCTGCATTCCTTACATACTCGTTTTGGTTTGCTTGTAAGCTCCGTAGAGTGGAGCTCTTTCCGGCACACTTAAATAGCAAAACGCCACGAAAGGTGAACATAAGGGTTATTCTTACTTTACATAGAATTAGAGTTTAAGGAGTGCCAAAGGACTCCACTACATGGCTAAAAAGACAAAGCAAATTGTAGGGCTACTTTTGGCAAAGACTGTACATTTAGTTGGTAGGCGACGTTCTGATGTGTTGAACATGGGCTGTGAGAGACGCTGAACCGGAAGGCGACTGCGTATCAATGTCGATCATCTGGGCTTCTTCAATGAGCACTAACTCTGCAAGACAGAGGGACGTCTTTCTAAGTTCGCCATTTGCATACGTACTTCTACACTACTGTACACAAGAACCAGCGGTGTTATGCCATAACTGACGAACTCCCAACATCCAAAAGCCACTCGATGCAGCAGGGGGACCGCCCGCTTTACGGGCTCTCACGTAATTAGTCAGGCGACCTCCAATTAGCCTTTATCTATGGCCCGGCCAGTTTCAGTCGCCCGGGCAAGGTTGCCGTCATGGCTGCAACTAAAGGTACCGGCGCTGACGCGAGACACGCATTTAACGGAAATAAAAAGACGTTCGCTTCAACCCTCACTCTGAATCATCCCTCCATCGTCTTCCAATGAAAAGGCTCCGCTGTAGCGCTTACTTACTATGAGGGGGCAGCGCGCTGAGGTGAACAACGAATGAATCACGCCTCTGCCAAATCGACGGGAAGGCGACGACGTCAGTGGATCTCGTGCGGAGCGACGCCTCCCGGGCGTTCCTGCCTCAGCTGATGGACGGCCGAAGCCCGCGGCAACACGACGACTCCGTCGACAGCTGCCGCCGCCGACCAGTACGACAACAACACTTGTCCGCCAACAACGCCGCGAGCGTCGAGGACCAAATCAACGAGGTGCGCAGAAGGACACAACCGTGACACTGTTATAAACACCACCGACTCGGCGACACACTCGGAGCACATTTTCCCAACGTCGCCGCCGGCCTTCTTCTCGTGATGGAACTCGAAGAGGCCAGACAAGCGATATCCTCAGGCCACTAACAGCAGCGGCAGTAGCGACGGGTGGACGTTGTCAGACGCGGGACGACGCCATGTTACGAAAGCCCCGCCGATATCGGTGGCTCGATTGCGTCTCCGATCGCAACGGGCGTTGCGGCGCTGCGGCGGCGGAGGTCTCTTTGACGTCGAGCGACACAGCACTGAAAGGCGCTGCCGTTGCCGTAGGGCCGACCGCGGTAACTACTGCGCAGGGCAACGAGCGACGAAACGCTCCCACACACAGACACACGCACCACAACACACACACAAGCGTGCGGGCGCGCACGCCGCCGAGCAGTCGGCGCGCGCGTGCGGAGGGGCACACGGTCGACTCGATACGGACGCGTATCGCGTTGCTTAACACGCGCTCGGCGCCCGCGTGAAACGGCGATCTGTCGCCTTCGCGTCGCTGCGTCGTACTCGTCGGGGGGTGGAGTCTCGCTCGCACAGGGCGGAGGGGGGTGTTGTCCACAGAGGGAGAGAACGACTACGCGCAGGAAGAGGAGGAAGCGGAGGAGGAGAGTGCAACAACAGCACACAGAGGCACGCGTCCTCCCCTCTCGCCACGATCACTCTCTCACACTGCTCCCGTTGTTTTCTTCCCTGCACGCACGCTCACCACACGGACGGAGAAGATGAAGATGCGGAGCCGGCCTCTCTCGACCACGTGGATGGAAGAGGATTCACGCCAGGGGAACGCGGCAGAAGCGGTGAGGAACGGCGATATCTGGAGAAGTCGATGGAGCGGTGCTTCGACGACACGGACACCTCACAAAACACACGCGACCTACCCGTTGGTTCGCTATCTGCCTTGCCGCGTGCTGCGGAGGCGCACGTCCGGTTGCGAGCGGGGCAGAAATGTAGACGGGTCCGCACCGCCTCAAAGAAGAGATTAGCACGGATTCTCCGGCGACGGCAGACTTCGCGCGGTTCCCCGCTGCCTGCCCCGCCACCAGCAAAGGACGACTGCTGCCTCTCCAGCGGGCACGAGCGAGTGAGCGTGAGGCGGCGGCGGAGGGCAGAACACGCGACATCGGTAATGGCGCCCCTCCTCTCCACAACTGCTTGCGTTATAGACGCGCGAGACCGCGCTGTAACCGGCACACCCTCTCCACTGAGGCCAACCTTACCGCGCCATACACTCTCTCTCTCCGCTAGCTCTCTCACTCGATGGTTCTGTTTATTTCCCTCGTTTTATACGCGCCGTTCCTCCTCGCCCAGTTTCCACCCTCTCCAGCCTCATCGGCGTCCCCTACTCTACGGGGCTCCATTTTTACGAATCGGCATTTTGAAGGGAGCAGAGAGGAAAACAGAAGGGAGAAAAGTTGGCGCAGCTATGAAAGAAGGAACATACGGACAGGCTAGCCATGAGGAGGAGGAGGAGGAGGTGAACCAACAGAGGGAAAGCGGAAACCGACAAATGCATGTCCGCGCACAACGAGGAAAGAAAGTGAATACAAAGATTACATGACGAAGTAGAATGAAAACGGAGAGCCACTGCGCCGCTTCGTGCGGGAAGCGACGAACGAATAAATCAGAGGGCGAACCGAACGAATGACTGGATGGGGGGAGGGTGGACAGGAGGGTAAGAGGGCTGGACGGATGCACGCGTTCTTTTTTTTGTTGTTGTTGTTGTTCTACGTCATTGTTTTTCCTTTGGTTGACTACTAGACCCCTGTGCCGTGGTTTATTTGCTCCCTAACCACTGCCAACCTTAACCCGGCGCCGTTCTTGTTTTCATGACCCGTTTATGCCTGATGAACCCCGCGTACTCTCCCTCACCTACACAGACAGACCGAGAACCACCCCCATCCATCCACGTGCTTATATATACAAATTTCCCCTTTCGCGGAGTCTACACCTCTTTCTAGATGTGTACAGCGCTCACCCTCCTCTGACTGTATGCATTACACCCTTACCCTCTTCCGCCCGCCTCTGTACATTGCGTGAACGCGAGGGACGAACAGAAACTAGCCTTTAGTGACTCTCCCACTCTCTCTTTCCACGAGACAAAGACGTGCAATCTTGCGAGAACGAGCAGTAGGGACAAGCGAACAAGTATATTTATTTTACTGGGAAAGAAAGGATCGGTTCCAACCCCGTGCTCTCCAAGAGCAGGGAACTTCGCACATGCGAAAGTTGGGTGTATGTGCGCGCGCGCGAAAAAACAAGCAGCGCTTTATGTGCAAACGTAAACAAGGCAGAAGGGGGAGGACGTTCGCCCTCTTCCCAGAGAGCCACCCGATACCCGGAATAAATCATTCGCGGTTCATTTATTGTTCCCGGATGCACCCACTGGAAGTAGGTAGCCGGAAAACGAGGGTGAGGGAAGGGTATGAGGAGGGCGAGAGCCACGGACTGTGGAGAGCATCATCGTTGAGCCTTCGAGCATTACCGGAATATTATCCGAAGGTTTTCACAGTTAGAAAAAGGTTACTTTGACGAATAACAGGTGACGATATCTTACGCTAACGAGTCACAGGTGTATACGGTTCAAAAAAAGACATGGACGCCGTATTTCGCGATAAGCCTTGCAATGAATGGAGAACTTTTTTTTTCTTATCTGGAAGGAATTCCTGGCACGCAGATTCACGAAACAGGCTGAGATAGTGCCACGCATTTCTGGCCTCTGTCCTTTAATGCGTTCTGCCTTCTTTTGAGTCACGCACTTGTTGATGATGAAAAAGTTTATTATTGGCAGAGCCCTTGTAGTTCAAGTTTTCAGAGGTGGGCTGGCTCCTTGTCGTGGGTTGTGACCGGCAGCCCGCGTCTTACGGCGACCTTCTCTGCCCACTGCACCAGCCTCAGTTGTGAGGCCGGGTCGGAGCTAGAGACCACGACCGCGAGGTCCGCGATGGTCCATTGGGACGGTGATTGCAGTTGTCGGCAGATGAACATATCATCTTGTGTCTTCCGTCTCCCAATGGAGGGTATTGCCATCCATAATCATCCTCTCATTACCCTTACCGTTTTTCCTTTCCTCTCTGTTTCATAATCATCCTCACCAGCCGAGCTCAGCGCACTGCAGCGAACGAGATTTTGTCAGACGAGCAAAGCACCTCAAAGCAACCATAGATGTGCCTACGCCAAGGACCAGAACCCTTAAATTCAGCCCTGCGCACGCGCAGGCCACCCTCCGGTCACCACGAATGAAAGGACTCGGCACTGACCAGTGCAACACCCAGCTGCTAATAAAGCGCACAGCGACTGGAACCAGCCGAGAGGCTACATGACCGGCCGCGCAGTGCCGCTCGAACTAGCCGAGAGGCTACACGACCGGCCGCGCAGTGCCGCTCGAGGCCATGCGCGGAACCCCCTAACAAACGAGTCAGCCGCATCCAAGACAAGCCGGAACACCAGGCGGACTTTATGGCATCCTTCTTGTTTTATTTTTCCCTTCGCTCGAGACGGCCGCAGCCAGAAGGTCCGCTCGCATCTTATGGAGGAGCCGTCAAAGCAACAGTAATCCATATATCATACGGCCGGAGGGCAGGACGGTCTGCGCTCCCATAGCTGCTGCCTTTGTTTTCAAAGCGCCGAAGAAAAACGCCATAAAATAAGGAAATAAGAGGGAAATGCGAGAGAGAGACGGAAAGGAGAGAGGCGGAAAAGGGGCAAAACAAAAAGAGATTCGAAACAGGACAACGCGGGAATAAAAATGGAACGAAGAGTGCGTAGCTGTGCAAAAAACGAAAACAAGCTCCCTTCGGCGCCCATGTGAGGCGTTTACCCTGGGCGCTCGCTGTGTCGAGGAGGTTGGGAATCGTCGAACAAGACGGTAGCATTGTGTGGCCGGGCGCCACTAAGGAAGGAGTAGGCGTCAACTAACGCACCGGCAGATGCCAGCGGTACCCAAAGCCGGCATTTAGTGCAGCTTAGCGCCGCATAACCCGCGGTCGAGTTGTTCGCCTCGACTGCAGACTGAGTGCGCTCATTGTACAGGCACTGCAATGTGCAACCGACGGATATATACACGGCTGAAAATTGAGCTGTCTCAAATGCGGCAACTTGGATGGAATCGTTATGCCTGCGTCAGGCCAGTGAAAACGCATGCAGGGAGCGATGCTATCGCCATCACCAACACCGTAATTCGATCGCATGACACAAAAACCTAACTTCGTATACTGCAGGACAAATGCCTCTTAACGCTGACCTCCGATACACCCTGCCCCATGCCAGCTGCGACAGCTCCTCTCCACAAACACTTCCTAATCTGAACCGTACACCTGACTCTCAGCCGCTCCCTGCTATGATTTTCTTCTCGGAATCGACTCGTTATCCTAAGCGTCCCGCGGCTATCAACCGTCAGTGGTATATGCCCAGCTCAGGTTTATTTGCTCTCCATGATTTCACTTGCGTTTGTTCCCTGACCCATTATGAACATGTTTATCACTTCCTAGTTCAGCATGGAAAGAAATCGCTTAGTTCACACTGTGATGAGAAGATAGATTTGTCGCCACCCTGCCGCCGCCAACAATGGGCGCAAGGTCACTGAACCTTTGTTTTTCTAGCTCTGCCTATATATTTCCGAAGAATTGAAAGCAGCTCGAGTTTTCTACCTCTCTGGTTCTTATCCGGTAAGAAGCTATCAAACTCAGAAGCGAGGCTGCTATCTCATAACCTAACACGAAGCGATGCATTCGAAGTGCAGGTGCTTGAGGGACCCAAGTCGATCGCTTATCAGGATAGGTGGTCGGCAACGGCTTCTATACGCAGTCCTACACGGTGTATTCAAGATACTGGAAAAAGCTTTTCGTTGAAGCTTCTTAGACACATCTATAAAACTTGGCCAATTCATTCATTCATTCATTCATTCATTCATTCATTCATTTTCTTCGTGCACAGAAAGCGGAGCTGAAGCTAGGGGCTCCAGGCCAAGCCTCCTGCCACAGGCAGTAAAATCGACACACAGCACAAACTTGTGCAGTCGTGAGCAATGTCAGAGGGGACAGACCTTTCTCACAAAACTTCGAATTTTCTGGTTATTTTTATACTAAATTTGATATTGACTTTTGAAAGTTAAACGCCTAGAGGAAAGCTAGCTAGTAAATAGCAGTACTCTGCCACATATTTATGGAGTAACCAATAAATAAATGCTCAAACATTGCTCCCTCTCATGTTGATCACTAGTGTACGTAACAAGAGTACAAAACTATTGGACTGATTTTAGTGCGCTGAAACATGAATGAATACACATCGAAATATTAAAATATACGATGTTCTTGTACATTCTTTAACAAATCACAAGTCCCTGCGCTCAATATACCCAAGCAAGAAATACTCGCACCTGAGGTCAATCAGATTTAGGCAAAGATCGCGCTGTCTCACCAAAACACGGTCCGCCACTGACCATCTATATAGCATTAAAGCGAATACAGGTGTGAGCCACTAGTCGACAAGGGTATCGAACCATTAACCTCTTGGTGTCAATACAAGTGTGGAACCGCTGCCTCTGAGGATTTGCTCAAAGAAGTTGACAATAATGCTTTTGGTGGAATAATATTTATACGTCGAACGATTCTGTGAACTCTGCCATTCATTCCGACCTCTCTCCATCAGCGACATCCACGGATGCATTTGATGTAATTTAGTATTTAGAATTATTACTAATCATATAACAAGTTTTGCCGGTAATTGGCGCCCATATGCAAATGACTACCTTGCCATGCGTACCCCTGTCTTGCCAACTAAATGTGCACGTGAAGACTTTTTCCATGATGAAGGTACTGAAGGAACACCACAAACAGATATGAAAAAAAACAAGCTATAAAAAAGCTCACACGCGGGCTACGGCTGTGTAACATGAGAATAAACGACAGCTGTATGGCACAGTGGTGACCATTATATCGTTCATTCATTATTACTTGGCTTCTTCGGCATGCAGAGTGCCTGTGACGTTACTGTAATGTCACAAGTGACGTCACTGTGTTCGGACCAGCCAGCGTGGTGCGTTGTGATGGCCCGTTGGAGTGACGTCATGTGTCGCATCACTAAATGCGGACCAATCAGCTCAACGAATTGCGGTGACATCACTGCATGCTGAGCAATCAGCGCGGTGTCCAGCCACGCCACGGAACTTCGAAAAAAGCACTTAACAGCTCTAGCTGTACAAGCCGTCAAAGAAGCATCGGCATGAGACTATCGCAAGGGTCCCCTTCAAGCCCGGAATGCGAAAACCTCGCGCGATTTTCACGTCGTGCACCCGAGACAACATCCCATATAATACAGCTTTAGCAATGGAAGGCGAAAGGCCGGACTCACAAACCGAGAGATGAGACAAGGAAAGACGAAGGAAACGATGGAGTAGAACGCCCTTAGGGGGGGGGGGGGGGATTGTTGGCAGGCAGTGAATAGCCGAAAGGAATTTCAAACATCTTTTCTATACCCCACTCCCTCGTTGTCGCGAGTTCTCTTCTCCACATCCTTCCCAGCAAAGCTCGGTTAGTACCGCAGCGCCGTCTGTCCGTTCGTTCGACTTCACAAACTTCATTCCGCGCCGCCTACAGGAGGCGGCGTGGCCGGTCGGTCGGTCTATGTGCGTGCGTGTGTGCGTGCGTGCGTGACGTATGCAAACGCGCCTCGTCTGGCGTTTACACAGGCGGCCGAAATGCCTGTGTGCCGTCTGTTGGAAACGGCGCGGCAGCGAACGGACTCGTAGCATACAGAGAGACCGCAGCACCATCCGAGAAGGAACTGGCGGCGAGCGTCTGTTTAAAATCCGGTTTGAGGGCGAGGGGGAGTTCGGGGGGACGAAGGAGGAAGGGGGGCAGTGAAGTGAAACAAAAGATGGGTATTCTTTTTCCCATTGCCTCTCCCCCACCCTCTCCACTCCCCCATCTTCTTCACCCTCCGTAAAGAACTCGGAAAAGATGAGCGAGAGATGAGATGTGGCGCCGTTGGAGAGGAGGATGGGCGGAACGAGGAGGAAAGACACGTTAAGACGGTGAGATATGAAAAGGAACTTTCTCGGAAGATTGAGCCGCACAGTCAGGTGAAGGGGGGGGGATTCGGATGGCGCAGAGGGCGGCAAGCTATAACGTACCGCTCTCAAAGATTGCGGACCCGTAACGCGTTCCAATCAAACCGAGGACGATGGTTTTCGCCGCTGGTTTGATCTGCGTCTACGTCGGCGGGACGCTAGGGCGGCGAGAAGTTGCAGAGGCCGCCGAAGAAGGAGAGTGCTTGAGGACTTCTAGGCTTGAAGGCGGACGCAATGCACTCAGAGTCAAACTATGTGGTGTATCGAGGACGCTGGTTTCAACAAACACTCCACGCCTGCACTACACTAGCCTATAGTAACGGGACCAAGAAAGAAAATCAGGAGTAGGAATGAAATGGGGCGGGAGGCAATGGGTGCGGGGTAAGGGATTAATGCTCATAACAGATAACCGACGACATGTTAGGGTAACAGTGTTTGCCAAAGGAAAGCGATGAGAGCTGAAGCCGGCAGACAGTCAGGACGGGAGATGAGATTAGATTTGCTGCTGGAATATGTGCTCACCTCCATAGTATGCGCGTAGAGCGGTGGAGTGCTCTATTTTAGTTCACCTAAGAACTACGATATATAAAGATGTCCCTGGTGAAGAGTTTGTCTTGCGGTAGACGTAACCTCGAGTATGATGATGATGACGACGCCGCTGATAATGATGATAATGACAACCAGTTCAGAGAGGAACCATTCCAGCGCTTTTGGCATTGCCTTAAGATTAGCGTTAGAAGAAGCGCGAGGGAGTCAGCGGTAAGCGAGATGCGATCGAAATTTAGGACAGAGTTGCAAGAGACAGGAGATCAGACCCGGATCCGAATTTATATGGACTTGGCACCACTGCGCGTTCGCAGATGTTCCGGGTACCTTCTTGCGCATGCGTGGTGCGTCTCGCTCCGTATATACTGACTGCTTCTAATCTGCCGAATCCCGAGTGGAAGTGAAAGACGGAACGGAGAATACAGTTCCTTGAGGAGTGACTCGCACAGACCGCACCCAATGTATTGGACTCGCTTATATGTGAGCCCCTCACGCGAGTTCGTGGCGCCAACGCTAGATGGCAGCCGCCTGGAGCACATGTGGGCATTTTGGGGGTACAACAGGTATGAAGTACCGAGAGGTATTTGGAAAGGAATAATGATGCCGGGGCTTACTTTCGGGAATGTGGTTCTGTGCTTAAGGGCAGAAATTCAGTCGTGTTAGAAGTAAATCAGAGAGTTGTTGGAAGATTAGCACTTAGTGCCCACGGGAGAACCACAAACGAGGCAATACAGGGGGACATGGGCTGGGCATCGTTCGAAGCACGGGAAGCTCAGAGTAAAATACTATACGAAGAACGCCTGAGGAAATTGAAGGATAACAGTTGGCCAGCTAAGGTAATTAAATACCTATACAGAAAGAGCGTTGACCCACACTGGCGGAAAAGAACTATAGGAAGCAAACCAGTAAGTATGCCATACACGAGGACGGAGAAAGAAAGAGCACTAAACGACAGGTTAAAAACACGGAAGGTAAAAATTGGATATATTCAATGGAAAAGAAGCATAGTGTAGAACTATATCGATACTGGAAAAAGGCAGATTAGGAAGGAAACGTTTTATGATAATTCAAGAGGCAGTGCCCTACTCTTTGAAGCTAGGTCAGGATGTCTTAGAACTCGCAGCTACAAAAAGAAATTTAACGAAGATGACACGTGTACTGTGTGTGGTAAATCTGTAGAAACAATAGAACACCTTATACTAAAATGTGATGGTATCCATCCCGATGTCGATGCAGGCACAGCCACTCGTCTTGAGGCCCTAGCGTTCAGAGATAACAATATTCATGTAAATAAATCTGCGGTGGAAATTACAAAAAAGACGATTGGAAGACTGGTGGCTCAAAAGCAGAGAGGTGACCTAAAGTTAAAAGTGTAGGAAGACGTGTTTAAAGAAAATGGCGAATTTTAATAACTTACAACACAGTTAAAGAAAAATAAAGGGGGAAAAAAGCTGAGCACGGTGGCAACTGCCATCACCGCGTTTCAAAGGGGACGCTCCTAACCTTCCATCCTTCCATCCATCCATCCATGTACAATCTTTGTCAAAAAATATACAGCCAAAGGAGTTGGCTTTGAATCCGTGTATAGGGGCTCTTTAACACATCTGACAGTCCTAAGCTCGGGAGGGTTGAAGACTTAAGTTCCTCCGCCTTCGTGAGGTTGAGTTCCATGGGTATGCAGGAGGAGGAGCGCTGCAAGGCTTAGAAGCAGACCCCTTGGGCTGTGTACTTCTGACTGAGACTGTATCTGTTGATTGAAGTTGTGCTCGGCCGCATGTACAGAGAGCTCACTTTCCGGACGGAAACATTTCGGTTCCTCTCAGCCGTTTCGAAGCGGATATATGGCTCCGCCACCAGTGACCGTGCATTGCTGGTTTAGTCATGAAGAAATGCTCCGAAACATAGCTGCCGTGCTGTGCTAACGTGCTCATGAAAAAGAAAGAACGAAAATAGTAGAAGAGAAACAGAACGAGCTGAGAAAGAAAGATAGTGGTCTTTAATGGGAGTGTAAGACGGAGAGGTCATCCGGAGGAGCGTATAAAATGACGAACACGGAGAGGAAACAACACAACGCGTGATTTGAATCACGCACCGTGTAAACGGAGAAAGGCGGCAGCAAGCCAAGCAAGACGCCCTCTGCGTGCAATACGAGCGTCCGAGATGATGAGAACCTCGCGTGCTGGCGTCTCTCTCTCTCTTCCAGAGGCGTGCGCCATCAGTCTAGACCCGCACGGATGTGGGACCGCACCAACGAGTCACATGTAAATACAGATAGATCGACAGACTGCAGGCACGGCGTACACAGGCGGGGTGGAATAACAAAACCCGTAGGGATCGGTTCCTACAGCGGCAAGAGAGAGAGAGACGAAATAAGGGGGGGGGGGGGGGGGGGTTGAATTGCCGGTGTATGGAGGGGGAAAGAGTACGAACGAGGAGACAGCAGGCGCCGGAGACGCGCGGGCGAGGTTATTGAGATTGAGAAAGATGCCGAGTTTGGAATGATAATTGCGACCCGATGCGAAGGAACCGAAGGGAAAGAGAGTCAGAAGGAAAGAAAGAAGAGGAAAAAGACGTGCATCGGGTGGGCCAGCGGCGAAGATGATGACGCTGGTCGGAAATCGCCGACTGTCTCGCATACGGCTTGTTTTTTTTTCGTATTTTTTCCCCTCCAGCTGGTTCGAGAGTGCGCCGACGCCCGAAAAAAAAACTCAGGATTCGAAAAGCAAGCCTATAGAGTGAGATGAGAATAAAGAAACTGAAAAAAATAAGGTGAGGAAGAAGAGGCGGGGGGGGGGGGGGGGGGGGGGGAGGGAGATGAGGGTCACGAAAATCGGTAGTCGCTCCGGCTTGAATGTACGTATACAAAACGTCGTACGACTGATCTGCTTTGTCGTTACAGATTTTGAGCGAATCAAAGAAGACTCTATAGCGAGCAGTCATAGATACTGACGGCGACGCCTTGCTGCGGCAATTTGAAAATAAAAACAGATGCAAATGCGAGCGAAAGGGACAGCGGTGGTAGCGAAATAGGAGGTGTGTCCGGATACGGCGTATGCGTACGCTGCACTTCGAGACGAACGCTTTGTGGAAGAAAACGAGCGGTGTAGTTGAACAAGGCGGCAAGAAGGAGAGAACACGCGCATTTGCCGAAACGTCCTCAGAAAGGAAACGCTCCTGAACTGAAGTGCGGAGAGAGAGAGGAGAAGGGGAGGCGGGAAGGGGGGGGGGGGGGGGGGGGGGTCGGTTGCGTAGCCACTAAAAAGGCAGCTACAGAAAAGAGCGCCAGTGGGGAAGGGAAGTACGCGTGTGGGAGGTGTATTACTCCTAAGCTTCCCGACGCGGTTGAGCGATCAAAAGAGCGACGGCAGTGGCACCGTGAATCTCGGAGCAGCAGCGGAGAAGTTCGTGCCCGCGTCAAGCGTCTGCCGCCGTCTTTATTATCGTTCCCTTCTTCGCGGCTTTTCTTCTTTGTTTTTATGGGTTTTTTTTTTCCTCTCCTTTCGCGCAAGTTTCCGCGCTGAACCGACGGCATCGGCCGTTGCGGGCGCCGAGAATTGCGGGCGAGGGTGCGAAAGGGGAGGTGTCAGTCAAAATGGATTGGGTCGCCCGAGAAGGCGCCGCCGCCGACGGTGGTGGTGTGCGGATCGCTCGCTCTCTGCGTCAAGGTTCGCTGCCGAAACGTGCGATAGGAAAAAAATAAAGTACGAGGGGGAGAGGAGGGGGGGGGGGTGAAGCGAGGACGGCAATCGAAGATGCGAGAATTGTACGCGCACGCTACCACCACCGCCTAGCCCGACGACCTCCGCGCTCTTTTAATCGACCGGAGAGTATATTGAGAAGTTTGATATCTCAATCCCGCCGCCGCCAGACGACCCGACCTTATACAGAGACGCGGTGGCGAGGACTCTATATCCAATCACGCATGAGGATGAGGAGGGCTTTCTTTTTTGATTCGGTCTCTCTCTCTCTCTCGACCTCCTCAGGATTTTGTGCTCTTGCATCGCATTTTCGTGCGGGCCGTGGAAGATGGAAGGAAGACGAATAAAAAGAATAAGAGAATATATGCGGGGGAAGAGACAAGGAGCCGTGGTGCGCGTCGATGAAACGAGGTGTTGTTGCGCGCTCGAGTGCTGTCGATTCTTTTCCGTGTCTGTGTGTGTGTCTCTGTGTTTGTGGTTGTACAAGCATGCGTGCAGTGGTCGCAAGGGGGGGAGGGGGGGGTGAATTGTGTGCGGGCGGAATTGAACTGGAAAGAGAGAGGCGGCGCGCGTGATATGCTGTGCAAGATGTGCCGCCGTTGGGCTGTTGCATATAAAAGAAGGAATCTGGAATTCCGGTTCAGAGAAAAAAAAATGGGGGGGGAGGGATGCGAGGGCCCCACACACGCGCATATACTCCTCGTCTAGCCCTAGAGTGACGCGGAATAAGGAGAAGGATTTGCGACACCCGCACCGTATACGCGAAAACATGAAATCTATAAAGACGCTGCCGTGCGAGGAGATAGAGATGAGGATTTCTCGGCTTATTGTGATGTATATACATGCCCACAAGTTCGCCCCAATGCAATCTCTCATTCTCCCAATACGTCGTCCTTGATGCACTACATGTCCTTTTCCCCTGCGATGTACCGATTCTAGCCTTCCCCCCCCCCTCCCCCGAGTTTCTCTTATAATATTCCGCGGCTCCGTCGTGCCTGCGAAGATTGAAGCGGAAACGCGCGAGCTGTTCTCGTTGTCAGAAAAAAACATAGAGAAAAATGCAATCCCGAGCAGTAATACAGTAGCTGCGACCTGCCGCCAATAGCACGTGACGGAAGAGGTAGGCGGAGGCCGTTGTGTGCATATTACTTCTACCACGAGGTCGTCGCAGGTCTGGTTCGGGCGGCCCGCAACGAGCGACCTCCGTTTCAACTCTGCGACCGCAGCGCCGCCAATGCGACTCCAAGTCGCCATTTAAGGATCGGCGTAACGGCCTTAATAAGCCGCCGCAACGTTTGCCTAATGGTGTCCCTCTCCAGTACACGGCTGTCACAGGCACCCCGCTCGCGGTTCGAGAGGTAGAGGACCGTCGTTTTACGTTTCTCTTTTAAGGGCCTTTCTATGGCTATGAGCGAGTGTAGCAAATTGCCCCGCGTTGCTGGAGACGATCAAATTGCACCGAAGGTCGGACGGACGCTCACGGATTTTTCCCGTCCTCAAAGTGGCGGTATCGCAGGCGAGACGGAACTTCGTGTTTGTGTGGTACAACCGCCATTTATACGTTGGCCGAGCCATTCGAGACGCAGCTGCAGTCGAAGATGTGCGAGCATGGACTGTAACGTGAAAGCCGGCATACCGTTACCACCCAAACATGACTTGTGCGCCAAGTTCGTCGTGTCCGGCATTTTTAAAACATTCCTGCACCAGCAGTCTAGTATTAAGAGCCTCTGGTTGGTCTAATTCACAAGGACACCTAATTACATTGTGTGTTGGCAGTACGGTAGCTTTAGAAGCTGCTGACGCATTTACCGGAAGTGACGTCACTTCCATTCAGCCAATGGGAATTATCCGGCCTGGTGACGTCACTTCAATCCGGCCAATGGGCGAATTTTATGACCGACAACGCATTTTGGCTTGATGGGGCTTATAGCTCTATCTCATGAAAACCTGTAGACAATCAGGTAGGTCGTGCTGCCACCGCATTGTTCCACCGGCCCCCTGTTCAGGTGCCAGTCCTGAAGCGAAGCAATTGGACTGACCGTTATTAGCCCTTCCAACTTTTCTGTTCGCTTGTCTTGAACGAACGCAACAACGGCTACCACTGCTCTGTCCCAGTAGAGCTTGTTATTTTTATTTCACTTTATTTTTCCGGTCTTTCTAGCGCCCGTCTTACGCTTTATGTTAGGTTAGGCAACTCGAATTACTTACTCCTCACAGCCGCAAGGCTATAACTATACAAACTTATAGAGCGGCCACACTGCCCTAACTGCCCTTCGACCTACGACGCCATGGAACACTGTCTCTTCTCTTGCCCCATCGCTGTCATTTCTCCCCTTCTATCCCGATCCCCCTTCCTCTACCTGGGCCGCCTGGTTGGCGGCCTCTAGCGAGGGCCGATACTATAAGCAGAAAAGAGTAAAAAAGGGTAATTTGCTCTCTACCGCACTCCCTTTTAAGGGAGTGCGGTAGAATAGAGCTTACTCCCTTTCCTGTTTAAAGTGTACAGCGAGCCGCGGACCGGCTTGCCACCGACATTCTAGGCAGGCCTCTAGATTAAGACAGCAAGTGAAAGTCTTTTTCCTCCTCTCTCTCACGCTGCGCTTGAAGTGGATGGAGTACTTTGCGAAATAAATATAAGATACTGCTTCGCAATACCTTGCTCGGGTATTATATTGAGAATTATCATACCCGAGTAAGATATTCAGGCTGCATCCTTATCTCTGTGTGTTTGCTACTGGAGACCGTGATTGTAGCGCTAGGGAGCAATCCTGACGCCACTAGAGAATTTTTGCGAAATTCGACATTGTTTGCGTTCGTTCGAAACGCAATATATCGAAAGCTCGCTATCATCTTTAAATTGAACCCGATCGGGAGAGACGTGTGCTCTTGATCATAGGCGACATTTCGAGTGCCCTTGCCGCTATCGAAGCTGCCCAGGTGCTTCGTGTTTGCACAATAAACAGCTGGAATTCTACATCGGCCCGATTGTACACCGTTTAGGAAGCATGCCTCGCGTCGCAGTCAGGCCAAAAATTACAGGTTCCAACTTAAGTCTGCTGATGAGCGGCAAAGCTTTTTCCTTTTTTTTATTTCCTTTATTTTGAATTATTTTTAATGTTTATTTTGCATTAGTTTTCATTTTTATATTTTCGTTTTCTTTTTGCATTTTGTTATTATTCATTTTCTTTTTATTCACTTTTTTTATTGCATATATGCTGATTATTAGCTCTTGATTGACAGTTCCCGCGGACAACTTCCGTCCAGAAACTTTCGTCTACAACATCCGTCCACGCCACTCATGAGCCAAGAAAGCATTTCGCCTTAAATATGCACGATAGCTTGCGATGGGCATCTGAATAGACACGGTTACTTCATATGTTTTAGGCGCACGAGTACCGTTCCCTGTTAATATTGCGCTTTCGGAGATGGCTTCTTCCTGAAATCGAAGAAAATGCACGCAAAGTTCGCGCTACTACAGGTGTTCCTAAAATACACGCCCTTTGAAAGGTAGCGCGAGGTTTGCATCCGGCCATCCGTACACTCTAGACACGAATACGCCTATAAGGGAGTTTTTTAAAAAGGCAGTAAACTGTCCTCTAGCACACACACCTTTCCTTTTTGAAGAGTAGGTGCGCCACTTGAACTGTTTGAAAAATCTTGGGCTTTCAGCGTCCACTGTTATCAGGAATGTACTCGTAGATTACGTAACACACGTGTTACTTGCGACGCGGGCAGGCAACGTTATCTCAACTGCTGCTCCTCATCGCACGAGGAGAGTCCGAAAACATC